>NC_049981.1:28126477-28150093 GCF_000003815.2 Branchiostoma floridae
CGCTAAAACCCCATGAAAATTGATTGAAAACGTTCAAATGAATGTTTTCTGTAAGAAAATACCAAGTAGTGATGAAATTTGAGTGAAAATAAGCTTGTTATACTTTTCATCATGATATTGTCGGCCATCTTGGATTTTGACCAATTACGTCATCTCATTAGCATAATTTATGAATATTTAATTATAAATGTTCAACTAAGATGTGTTAGATATTAATGATATATGAAACGATGTTTAGTTTAGCAAGAAAATCTTAAAATCCCATTGTTTAAACCAAAATTAGTGATTTTTGTAAAATTTGCCTTTCAGAAACCCGTTGCCATGGCAACACGAAAAATCATAAACTTCCCCAATTTTATTAAAAATTGTTGCCAACAATATTTTGGGAAAACTCACTAAGTTTGGTTGTTCTAGCACAAGCCGTTTGGGAGCTATAGGGGGTCAAAGTTGCAGCGGGCACTTTTAGCCCCCCCCCCCCCCCCCCCAGTCTGGATAGGGTTTTAAAGCTCAGCCTTTTACATGAAAATATATACCATCCATGTGATGGTTTTCTAAAGCGATCATAGCAGTACAACTGTATTTCATAAGGTGCCATGAGACACTGCTGCAAGCTTTTGTCTGCAAATCAATTTGATTTTTCGCCCTTCATGAAAGAATAAAGCTAATTTCGAGCGAAAGGAAGGTTAAATTTTCACACGTCAAACCAAATACCAACTAGAGTTCTACGAACACATACCTTTGCCAAATAAACCAGGTTGGTTAGTATGTAGAATGATGTCTGTAGACATTAAAGTGTTATTCATTTTATTTTGTTTTATATGTTATTTGATAAAGTCACACAGACTCTTATCAACTAGAATTCTACGACCTCATACCTCTACGACCTCAGACCTATGAAATATTAAGAACTTTTGTAAATGTTAAGCAAATGACATACTAGAAGGCCCAAATCTAATCATTAGTCTTTGTTATTATGAACATCTTTGTCTAAGCTACCTGAATGCCTAAAATGATGAAAATCCGTCGTTCTTTCCTGCAGCTATCCTCATTGGAATGTCTTGACAAAAAATGCCCCTGCAGATCCAAAATTAAATGTTAGGGGACTGAAACTTTCCCCACTTTGTCATGACGCTAAAATCTATTTACCACCTTAATGTCAATACCATATCATGTCCGGGAAAAGAGATACAATGAAGAAACTGCTGTGAAAGAATATTCTAATAAATTATGAAAATTAGCTATTAATGTGCATAATTAGTCTCTCATTATGTTAGTCTTCACTTAGGCATCTACATATTAAAAATCATGCATATCCGCCAACACGGTAACACATTAATTATGCAAATGAGATCATCATTTGCATAATCAATATGTATTAACATTTCTCTCTTTCTCCGCTATATACGTGACAAGTTTGAAAGTCCTATCATGGAATGCAGTGGATTTATAAACTTTCCTTATCAATTATGCAAATTAGCTATTTGCATAATAAGTATTTCATCATGTAAGTCTTCACTTACACCCACTATCTACACACCCAAAATCACAACGATCCGTCAACACGTTCTCGAGTTATTCTCGTCCAGAGTTTGAAAGGAAATGGGCGCCTGCAGTTCCAAAAAAAAGCCGCTAGGGAGACAAAACTCACAGCACTTACTTTCTGCCCCAAGGACTATCTATCATAAAAAAATCACGACCAAAGCATGTTCAGAACACAAGATGACCCTAATTCCGACGAAGAAATGGCAGAGTTCCCCCCTTCTCGTCAGGGTCATGCCTCCCCGTAATTTAGAGCTAGCAGACTAGTCGTCCGATCGATTTTCGCTACATGTGAGGGGGGGTATAAAAGAAACGTATAGAAAATAAACGAATCTTTTTACACTTTGTGTTTTTCGTTGTCTTTTCAGTCACACTTTAACGTTTTGTATGATATACCTCCAATTTTGGTCGTAGTGAGAGCGCAGCGTAATCGCCGCCTAGTGGACAGGGGGCGGGGTCACACATGCGTATATATTCAAGTCCGTTTGAGGTTCGTATGACGCTGTTAGTCTTTACCAGGCTCCACAGGTCGCAGGAAAAATAGTACAAATTGGACAAATATGATACATAACCTGCCAGATGAGTTAGCTGACCGACAAGTATGGTTAGCGACCCAGCTAACTCGTCTGACATGTTACCTCTTTACGTTTGTCCAATTTCTATTATTTTTACAACGACCTGTGGGGCCTGGTGGAGGCAAATACTCCCATGCGCGCCTCATACGGACTTAAATATATACGCAGGATTTGTTCTTTTTGTGTATGTCAAACAAACGAAATGCTTGTAGATAAAGAGACGAAGCTGAGCGAGCCGAAGAGGCGCAGGTGTGTATGTTTAGATCTAATGATTGCAAGCTTGTTAAGAATGCCTTACCAGGGAATCAGTTCCAGCCCAGTCACTATTTTACAAAGGTAGATAAACTAGATCAGCTGATAGTCATGACGTAAGTTTGTTGCCATAGAAACACGAGATCAGTCATTTACATGGGTGTTAATTTTCAATTTCCGTTAATGTAGTTTGTTACCTATTTCATCCTCTCCAAAGCCGAAAGGCTTTAATCTGCCTGATTTGGAATTTGCACACTAAGTAAGAGGCTAGGACAATTCTAGCCCGTAAAGGCTCATGATAAAGTGTCCAAATATTAGAAATCTCATAGTATATACATTTGTATACTCTTACCTAGATAGATACTGCGCAACACCTCTTTAGTTGGGGTCAATCGCCCAGTGATACTACGAAGCTATTGCCAATTCCTCGAGAGATCTACTCCCTGAACGTCACCGGGTCTAATATATGAGTGGTGGAATATGTCTGGGAGTCCCAGTCTAAGGCGGTTCTTGGGAAGTAAGATCATCCATTATGTCCTTGTGAAGTTGATTGATTTGTAGTAGCTGAGATGGTTGTGACGCAATTGGCTGTGGATATGTGTCGACCGGCAGAGCCAGGAGGCCCTATCTCGTACTTTGTAGCCTTTTGTAGAATGCATTAATTTCGTAATGCAGTTCTTAAGTTGAAGAAGTTGCCATGCAACTGTTAGGAAATATAAAGTTATCATCATGTCAAGTAGGTACAGGAAAAAAACAAGCGGTAATACTCCATCGTAGTTTGGAAAGTACGAAATGAGCAGACGCGTCTATGACGCTGAAGTGGTGTTGAAGACATATCACACAGTACGTGTTTCCGCATTGCACGTGTTTAGTCTAGACGGAATGAATGTTTGGCTGATGTCGCATTGAATACATGTCTCTGTAACACCCTCGCCATTACAGGCTGCGACCACGCTGAGCGACCAAAAGATATCTAACATACTGTAAATGCAGAAATGTTCGCGGTGGATTAATGTTCGCGGTTTTCGCGGTGACCACTTCACCGCGAATTTAAAACCACCGCGAACATTTTTCTATTGTGATATTAGATTGCAGTCTATGGTGTTACCGCGAACAGAAATCCACCGCGAAAAGTCCTTTTTCCCGCTACCGCGAAATTAAATCCCCGCGAACTTAACAACATTTTTTTCTTATCAAGTTTCGTCGATAAAGAGCTAATTGTCTTACGTTTTAAGTGTTTTGTTGCCTTCTAAATCATGCTTTTACACCGTGCATCATATTATGAAATGAGGCGTTACAGAGGAAGTTTTGCTCTGCGATCGCCGTCTTGTAAGAGGAGGACCTTAGTACGTTTCAGAACTTGCAGTAGCTACCCACAGAAGTAATACCCCTGTCACATTGTCAACGATCTTCAAGCAGAAGGTCGCGCGTATTTTTCGCCGGTAAACCGTCCCTGTCATATTGAGCGAGGCTCGAGCGATCGCCTAAGAATGCATTTTGTGATGATGAGTGTTCCTCACAAAATGGGAATACTTTAATCAATTTTGATGTCATAGTTGTTGGTCAAAGAAAGTCTACATTTGCAAAAAAAAGGTGATCGGGCGAAACTCGTTTGACCGACGGGCGTACGCAATCCGAATTGAGACCAATGATTAATAAGCCGGTCTCTACTCGCCGGACACTTCGAAGGTCTACGACCTCAAAGATCACCGGTGACTAGTCGCTGTTAACAAGTTTCGGCGAGCATCGGGCGACTCCCAAAATCATCTACGAACACTAAAAATCGCGCGCTGATCGACAAAACACCGTGCGTATTACTGCCGAAAATATCATTTAGAGTTCACAGACTCGTCGTCCGATCGATTTTCGCGCCGCGTGAAGGAGGGACACTCCTACGCGACACCATTGCTATGTACATGTATCTGTACCAAGATTGTGGGCGGAGAATTCTGTCTAAAACGTTGCCTCCGGGGTTAATGTATTACAGTATTACTGATTTTGTCTAAAGTGACGCCGTCGCCGTGCCATAAGCCGTAGGGTGAAGACAAATCTCGCCGAGCTGCTTTGCTCCAGATTTTAATCTAACGCATTAGGCTTTGCGTGTAGACTTATCTTTGTTGCCAAGGAAACTATTTACACCTCCATTCTACCGCGGTGCGACCCAGAGATCTAACAGATCTCTAAATGAATTTCATAGTTGAAATATAAACAAGCTGCTGTACGCTTTTGCGTTTTGTTGCCTTTTCAGGATTACTTTAACATTTTGCAGGCTATTCCAATCATGTTCTGTACTAGGAGTGGGTACCGGTACAGAAAATCCAGGTCCGGTGTCTCAGCGATCTCGCCACCAAACACCACCCCCACCCCAGCGACCCCCCCCCCCCCCTTGGGATAGATCACTAGCGCCCCCCTTTAGTTTTCGCCCCCTACCTAGTCTCCAAGCAGACCCTACGGTGCCTTTGATACTATCTCTTTAGGCACCGTAGGGTCTGCTTGGAGACTTCCCCTACCCCCAAGAACATTACTAGCACTTCTCGGAAGGGTCTTAAGAGTACATGGTTACCACGTATCAGGTGCGTTACCTGGTACGATACTGTACCAGGGAGTAACATAGTTGGTGTGTTATCTGGTACCTATATGGCACCTAATTACCGTAAGTTGCCATACCTCGAAAGTTGATATTATATTGTACGGTTTAACAAGATATTGAAAGGAAAAAGACATTTTTTTGCAGCTGAGGTGGCATAAAAACAGTGCTATTGCGAACGTATTAATCAAACCGTCTATGGTACGGAATACGTCAGCTATATGTTTTTTCATAGTATTTTCTTTCTTGTGCTGGAAACATTTGCAAATCACTAACAAAAATTCAAGTGAAGAATAGTTTCTCATTATAAACACTATCTACGCGTTAGTTGATATACCTGTTGCTAAAAGCCACAAAAGCACTTTACCAGTCTTAAGAAACACGGGTAAACGCACCATTTCCTAAATAATAGAAACAACAGTCATATTGGAGGTGAAGATACCCCTAAGCCATGTGTATGTACCAAAATGTGCGTTATTCTAATGAATACCTTATTTGCATAATTAATAAAGACATATCATACTTCTTTTGTGGTCAATTCATGGTAGAGACTTCATATTGGAGATGTATAGGTTGCTTGAGGACAGGTGAATACAATGAAATATATCTTATGTCGAGACTCAGGTATATGCAATAATGGGAATACAAGGGACCCAACCCTCCTTGTCCGATACAAGTCCAACCATTACCATGTAATTACGTTAATATTAATACTATGGATGGAGTTATGTATCAAACTCGTGTACTTATATCATTCTGAAACTGCATTTTGTGATTTATACCAATCAACTTCTAAAATGTCATGTAAACCCGTTTTTTTTCAACCTGTAATCCCCCAAACATGTGAATTTCTGGCCATATAACCTCTTCATTTTCTAATTGGTATAACATCCGGTCCACCATCCGGCTAACCGAATTTTTACAGGTCCGGTATTTTTGTACATAGTAACGGTACCCTATTCTGCACTGTATAGCAACAACAAACCAAGGGATTTTCATGTACAATCAAATCAACTTTATAACTGATTTCCAGTAAAATATGCTAGCATTGCTACTTGCAGCAGAAAAACTAGTTACACTGAGAATTACGTTTATAATTCAAAGACAGGTAAATCAGAATATTCGAGAAGAAATATTGAATATGCGTGTGATTTACATATCGTCTATCATTCTGCACAACCCGTGCAAAGCTAGTTGATGTAGCGTAACTTAAAATTGATGTCCCCTCCCCCCAAAAAAGGCAAAGCACTTTGTTCTTCCACTTTGTATACTGTAGCTAATTTCCTACTAACCATGCGCGTGTACTAAGAAAACCTTCCCTATATATAGCTTTTTCCCATAGTTACAGTGACGTACGATGTGCTTTGACCATGCCACAAACCCTACTTATTCCAAGTTTTATGCGATACTCTGCACACCAATGTAACGCTGTCTTTGTGGTTAATCTAGTAGCGTTAAGCTAAAATTTATGTTTTTGTTAACTTAATGGTCACCACGTAACAAGGCCTGTAGGCCACTGAAGGTTAAACGATTGTAACTGTAACAGCATCTCTTCGCCCTAGGTCAGAAACATCATGATTGAGACCAGCCCAATTGCTCACTATGAGTGAGGACTAACTGACCCCAAATGTAATGTTATCAGGTTACATAGCTGGGAATGGTACATGGGAAACCGAATCATGAAGAAATCTGGTCTCAATCACATCACCTAGTAACTTTCATACATATCAATTTGGAACCATGGTGTCAAATCACATCAAAAAGACATGGACAAAACTCTCAATGAGAATAATTGTGGGTCGTAAACCTCATACAGTAGCCTGGAGTCCAACCTTGTCGTGCGTTTAGTCGCTTCCCGAAGGTACGCTTCCGCCAACAAGGAAAGGTACCTTCGGGAGCTACATATACAGTGTTAAAAAGGTCAGTACATCAAAGGAAACTCAAATTAGAGTTCGACGAACACATCCCTTCGCCAAATAATCATGCCTTTATTCAATACTAAATAGTACCTACCCCAATAGCAAATGACTGCATGACTGTGTGTTCCTCACAAACCCACAAATGCTGCCAAAAACAAAACTGTGACCACAGATGACCTGGTAGCATCCCTGGTCAATCAGAATTTCATGCTTGTCAGAGGATTTTCTCCCCAGTAAGCAAAACATATGAGAAACAGCTGTGTCCTTAGATATAGGTCAAAATGAGATATATAGAAAACACTGTTTATTTTTGTTAATTGGCCACTGATTACAATTAAATGCATCTTTCCATGTAGATTATTATCTTAAGTACCTTTCTGCCAATGCAAACAAGCTTGAAAGTCCTATCATGGAATTCAGTTCAATTCAACTTTCCTCATTAATTATGCAAATAATCAAGGGCTATCTACCACTCAAAAAATCATAACCACAGCATGTCCAGAACACGAAGTGTCAAAATTGAAAGTTTTGCTGCAGTACCTTAGGCAGCCACTATGGGGCCCATTATCGAACTCGACCTTTGTTTTCCTGACCGCTACCCATCTACCAAATATTATCAGGATCCATTCAATGTTTCTCGAGTTATGCTGTACACAAGAAAGCGGAAAAACACGTTCGGCTACGCCAACCATTTTCGAACACGACCTTCCTTTCTGCAACCGCTACTCAAATACCAAATATCATGAAAATACATACACAGCTACTCGAGTTATATGCTGTTGACCTACATATAGGGACACAACACGAGGCCTTAACCGAAAATATAAGCTTCTCGGCGAAGGTAATTAGAGATCAGTCTAATTGAACATAAACACCCAAGTTCCACAAACCCGGAAGTTTCGCAAAACACACATTTAGTAAACTGGAAACTTGGTCTCACTGGACAAAGTGAGACTCTTGAAAACAGAATCAGACACGAGGAATAAAAGAACCCATCTACGTCAGGGTTTTGCAAACAACCCTCATAGACGTTTTGCAACTTATGATCCAATGCTCACCGAGTCATGTGTTCTATCTGTATGACATGACGTCACATAAGCAGCGGGTTGCTCGTTCCTTTACAGACTGGGCTTGGGCAGTCAAAAGTATGGATAAGTCCGATTTCGTGTTGGGAAGTACAGACCAGCTTTGATCCAGGATGACTTCTACATAGACGACGTGATATACATGTACGAAGAGTTTGCCCCACATTATCTCAACATAAACAAACTCCTAAACCTGAACATTATAAATCATTTTTCTGTGTTAACGTTGTCAATTGCATTGTATGATAAATAAGCTTTCCAATTAAACATGTTATGTAATGTGCATTGCAAATGAAAAAGAATAGTAAATACTAAAACTCAGACGAATTTCATATGTTGATCGTCACACAAAGTCATTGTCATGCACACAGCATATTATACCCGGTTGTGGCCGGTTATTACGGATGTGGGAGGTTATGACCGGATGTATGTGGTCGGTTGCACCCGGCTGTGGCATTTATGGCCGGGCAAGGTTGCCACCAGCAACACCATTGTAGATTAGTTTCTCATACGCTCAACTGAGTCTTACATAGATTCATTAGATTGGCAATTTGGAGGTTGTAAAGTTTCAATTTCCGTTCGTGCAGTGAACACGATGAGATTCCCTCTAAGATCCTGGTGATGAGTAGCTTTAATCTTCCCAAGTCAGCAGCGGTGTCGGCATAACAATGCAACATAGCCAGCCGCCTTAGTATGTGTTTGTGTTATGTGGGTATACATTAAGATAAATTAAAGTAAAGAGTGAATACATCAAACGCCTACTTAGACAGGAAGATTAAAACATGGCTGTGCCACAACTGCAGCACGGGCTTCATGACTATGTCTTGGAGATAGATAGAACCTTTTTCACCCACACAGTCTTTATTTATCTTCGATATCTTGTTAGGTATCATTGAAGCTGTGGATGGAGATATTTTGCCCCAAACCTTATCATATTTCAGGAAGGGTACAACGTCACGACGTCGTAAGCCCTGAGCCGATTCCTGCTAATGACGATGTTCATGTGGAAGATATTAGGCCATGCTGATTAGGTCCGCTTATCTTTATAGTTTAGGGACTCATTCATATATTGCTCCTAGTGGATCACAAAAAAGTACCGAGTCAAAAAGAAAACTGCTGCATGCATGAATATGTGTTCGTAGCGGCGAGAAATTCCCGTTTAACTAGCCCAAGAAATTACCAGGTAATTACCAGTAGCCGCTCGTAAGAGTAGCGCTGTACAGTCCTGGGTTCAGGATTACGGTAGCAGCGCGACAGTGCCTCTTTATTGCGGGGCGAGCTCGAGGCTAACTGTGGTTTGTAATTGCCATAGAAAAATATAGGCTGGGTGTCTAGAAGTTGTTGGCATATTTTTTACACAATGAAGAGTGAATGTGATCAACATAGAGTGAAAAGTATCACAATTTTTCCTGTTGTTTCATATGGAACATGACTATAAAAGGAGTCATTTTATATATAGGAAGCCCAAATGCATGAATGGAACATAAGAACATCGAACCACGGACTTTTCTGTGTCCTGTACACCACAGGGTTTCGAAAAGTTCTATGGCATCATCTGGTCATTGTGTTGGCTTTTTAAATCATTCACATGCACGTATTGAATGAAACCAGTCTTTTAACTAAAAAGTGTCAACGGTACCTTAAATTTAAGTCTAATATTGTGGCGCTTTGATAAATGATGTCCCTGCAGCTTATCATCTGGTAACAACCTCACACTTGAACTTCTAGTTCCAACAAGTTGGTATCTCGGAGACTATGGTTCAATCCTGGGAAGGACATCTCGATTCGAGGTGCACCCGTCATTTGGAAAGGACATAGAACGGGAGTCCCGTGTTGGAGGAGGTGCCTCGAGTACGTTAAAGGGGTAGCAACTCCTCTCTGTAAAAGTACCGGACTGCTAATGATTCAGAAACAACAAGGAAACTTGCCACCCTATGTGCCTACAGGGGTACTGACGAACGAATAAGTTTTGATAATCTGCATTCGAGCGATTTTACAAGTGTAGTAAACGATCTTCTTTTGTACTACCCAAGCGGCTTTCATGGCGACCCATTGACGCAAGGGACATGGCATTAATTGGATCGCACATCATTATATTTCTATCCAGGGTGTTTGAGAGAGGCGGAGGTTGCCGTGACAATGGACAGTTCACACACTAATGATGAGTCGCAGATTGCTAGCCTTATCACATTGCCACTTTTATCAAGTTAATCATCAACCAAAAGTATGATTGAAAATGCGCACATGATACTGCACAATGAGATGGGCGAGTACTCGACCCAGTTGTGTCTTCCTCAGATGACGTTTCACAGGATGTATGTGGACTCGCCTCTGTATTTTTTCTGTATATATATGTCTATATATTTGCAGTCAATGAAAGTAAAAGGCATTCACAAGAAAACTAACCCATGTTTTATGTCCATAAAGTTTGTTTACATAACTAGAGTTCCACGACGACGGAAGTATCTTTAATATTTTCCATTGATTTATTGCACTCATTTGCATAAATTGTCTCTACCTAAATGGCACAAGTTGCTCAAATTATGAATCTTAAGCTTAGCTTAGCTTAGCAAAGAAGGCGATTGTAGCATTTACTCATGAATGACAATGGTTTTCATGTCGTATAGTATTTCAAATAGGTTGTTAAGCTTTATCCTATACCTCTATTTTGTAATTTATGTAATAGCTGTTGCCATACATTGTATCATGTACAATCGTCGTGCAGTAAAGTTCTCTCTTTTATCATGTATCGTCCAAATTGTATTTTCTTTGCATAATTAATATCTATCAACATTCGTCCCTTTCTCAGCTACATATGTGGCACGTTGGAGAGTCACATCATGGAATTTAATAAATCAATAAATTAATAAACTATCTTCACCAAGTATGCAAATTAGCTGGTGATTTGCAAAATTAGCGTCTAATTTTGTCTTCACGTAAGCCATCTACATACAAAAATTATGATGATCCATCAAAACATTATTGAGTTAGCCATGTCAAAATCTAGAAACAAAAAATACTCAACCTATTTGATAGATTTTTTAAATGAATCTAAATAACGTCAGTTGTTTGATTAACTTTGTACATGTAGTGTACAGGCGTGTGTTGCTTGGGAAAGACAGGAGCTAAAGTAGCAAACATTTTACTTTCAACTCAAATGTGGTAAAAAATGTCTAATTTTGCCTTGGATTTAGATTGTTATTGCATTGTTTATAAGATGCATATGACATGTACAGTTTAGTTTTAATCAATGGTAGATTAAAATGTGAGATTACGTAAAGCGTGTGTTAGATATAGATGAATTTCCCTCAAACGTGCGTGGGTGCGATACCTTACTGAGTTGATGCCGTTAACATCAAATTTCCCTATGATTGAATTTATCGTGTAGAAAGTTAATTTTCTGTCACCTTGTCAGCTCTTACTCAGATACATTAACTTAACGATTTTAGACGAACAGGATGGAGACATAATTATGATTGCCAGGAAACTGGGTGCAGGTACTTAACATGATTATTGTACATCTTATTACAGGATGTCTTATGCCTTTTAGTAAGAATGGTTTCATCTACGTAACAGCAATGTACTTCAGTTGAATGGAGAGGCATCCTATAAACAATTAGTCTTTCAAGCACCAATTTTAAGCCTCAAAACGTACATATAACCTTCTAGCCTGAATTCACCATGCACATAATCGTATGCCATTTATTGGCTCAAGAAGTGAGAAGCTTGAAGAGGAAGGATCCTTGTGGCAATAGGTCGCGTATCTTTCAGTGCTTTAAAAGAGATCGTACAACTAATTGGCCGCATGTCGTACAACTAATTGGCCGCATGTCATTAGTGGCTAGAAAGAGGAATATTTCCATGGTTGCCAGTGTGTTATTCTAAGGCAAGGCGAAACCCTCACCATATTGTTGTGATTTCTGCCTGCAGCTCAAATGAACACCACGACATCGGATCGACAGGATGCCGAGTTGAGTGACCGACAACAGTCGAGCTTTAGCCCCGAGCATATTGCACATCCAGGATGTGACATTTCTTTAATTCATACTAGATGAGTGTACAAATACATACTTAGCACCTAGTTTGATCTTAATATGGTCCTAATTTCGTGTAGGAACGTTAACACGACATTGATGATAGGGGAATATGCAAACCGCACTGCATGTAGGTGTTAGATCCCAACTGGTCATTCACCTGTTACGGAACAAGACCATGCATCTCATTTTCTGTAATCTGGTTTATGGCGTATGAGACCTATATCGATGGCGTTGTATGAGTCAACGCTTATAGTCACTATCGAGGATAGAAAAGAACATGTTTTATAAAGGTCCTCATCATCCGATGTGTATAGTTCAGAGAGAAAACATTTTAATTGATGATTTCAACACCGTTGTATTGTTAGAGGAAACATCATTCTATGACTTTAAGAAGCAAGCGTTGTATGTTGATGCCTGTTGGGGAGATGTGCAACAAGTGTAAAGGTGAACATGAGATAGACATCTTCCAAGCACATTTCAATCGTGGCAAAATGATGAACCCTGTTGTATGTTGTAAATAATAACACCATCTTCTGACTTAAAGAGCATGCCGTTGGTTTTAACGTCTGATCAGGAATGTGCAACAATTGTGTAGTTGCGATAGATATCTTCCTAGCACATTCAATCGTTGCAAGATAATAAAAACTCCGTCAGTTAATAATATGTTTTTTCAGCGTGCTGCACAGGCACGTGTTGCCTGCTCCGGAAGAAAACCAAACCACCTGTCACGACACATATACATGCCTGCTGGGCTGTACAATGTTGCTTTTTTCATCACGGGATTGTCTCTATACATTTGTGCCAACCCAAAGATGACGAGGATGACCCAATTTTGTTAAGTATAGAGAAGGCGTATATACGCCTTTCCATCTCCTGCACCTGTTTCTACTTGTTTAGACGGGCCAATTATCCTGAATATTACTGTCAATATCAGTGCTCAGTTATAAACTGGTAATATGCACGTCCGGCACGTTAATGAGGACGACGGGTGGGCTAGACATGTTTTTTTTCAACGTCTGAGTTTCTCATATGCATGGTACTTTATAGCCCTGTCACATCGCGCGTAAAATGGATCGGACGACGAGTCTACGAGCTCTAAATGACGTTTTCGGCAGTAATACGTCCGAATGATATTCGATCATTGCGATTTTTTTTTTAGCGTTGGCAATTTTACGGAGTTGCCCGATGCTCGCTGTGCCCCGAAACTTCTTAACATCACAACACTAGTCGCCGGTGATCTTGGAGGTCGCAGAGCTTTGAGGTGTCGGGCGAGTAGAGATCATGGTCACAGCTCGGATGACGTACGCCCGTTTCGCCCAACTCATGTACGTTAGTTTGCAAATTCTAGACTTTCTTTAACCTATCGAGTAATTCTTACAATGTGGCTCCTGTGGTAGTATATGGGCTGGAACTATCACACAGTTCCTATTCTGCCCGAGTGGTCCATCAAATGGTTAAAAAGATTCACACAATTGCAACTAAGACATCAAAACTGATTGAACTGTTGCCTTTTTGTGACGAACGTTTTGTCTTACCTCGTCCGTGTGCAAGAGGTGGTGCCATGTCATGGCAGGCTCATTATCACCATCACGGGTAAGGGTATTCTTAGGCGATCGCCCAAACCTCGCCCAATGTGACAGGGCGGTTTTCAGGCGAGAAGTACGCCCGACCCTCTGTCGATTTAAAATTGACCGACCTTCCAGCGATCACGAAGTACGCCTGCAGATCGTCGACAATGTGACAGTGGTACTAGCGATTATTCAAACCAAAGTTGCAGTAACGTAGACAAACACTTTAACACAGGTGGTTAGAATACTGGTATCAGTTGAAAAGTCAATGATCTATTACGAGATGACTTGAAGAAGATACAGGCCCGTGTCTCAGTTTTCATCTATCTTCAGGGCATCCTGCCAGTACCACATCATACACGCAAATGTAAATGTTTCTGGCCTAGTATTAACAACAAGAATAAAAGTTACATTTGTCAACTAATTGGCACAGAATATAGCAGTGGACAATGAAACTTCAAACGCTGATTCAAAATTTGCTAATTGTTGGCAAGTAAAAAATCGAGTAGGTAATACTGTTAGAATGGCATCGACTACCAGTCTAAGAGACGAACATCGCATGATCACAATTGTGAGGACGGTACTAATGAAGTTCTTGTTCTGATGATGGAGCTTTTAACACGTTATGAATATTAAGGAAAATAAGACGTTGCCATTGAGATGTGTTCGACAGCAAGAATAATGAGAAAGGAATTTTGTATACATTATTAGAAATACTATTTCTATATTTTTTAGTATTTTTAAATTTTCGGCTTTGAATTATTTTATCAACCCACCACTTCTTCCAAAATTGTCCTTCAGCACCAGGCACTTAAGAGTTAATAGGCAATTTGAAAAGTTCAACACATCATTTGCTCCCTTGCCTTGTTATGGTTTGAGTAGCGTGGATGTGCGTCATTTCTTCTTATTCTCAAGTACCTTGCCTCGTCACAACTTGCTCCGTATTTATCCTATTCACGTGTACCCGTACTGAGTACTGTGCAAGAACGTGAACACCAGGCGAGTGCCGTCATATAGCTAAAGCTATATATATATATATATATATATATATAGCTTTTGGACTCTTCCGTATGACATGTGTACCGGCAATCGCATTACATATCATAGGAACCTTTACATATATTGTAAAATGTACTTGTAGCCTTATGTTTGTCGGTTGCCTAGTAAGTGCGAAGGTAATTTGGTGGTGTTACTATTGAACACTAGGATACATTTTGTGGTTGTGTGTGTGTGGGGGGGGGGGGGGTCACTTTTACAAGGCCGGGCCGGACAGTTTCCATAGGCCTAGGAAATCTCTCTCTCTCTCTCCTTCTCTCTCTCTCTCTCTCTCTCTCTCTCTCTCTCTCTGGGTGCGATTGCACACATGTGTAGATCAGCATATCATAATAAACTATGTATGGATCGTGATGATATCTATCTGAGGTAAACGTACAAGGCCCCATTATAACTTTTCTTGGTGCTGCAGTAGAACCTGCGGTTTTTAAATCATTTGTGCTGGACATACTATGACCTTATTGTTTTATGACAGGTACGTTTTGATGTCAGGGACAGGTCGTGTAGGTTTGAAATCCCATATAATGCCGTATTCTGCTGGATATGCTGGGCGTTTTTTGCTAAACATTTTAACGAAGGATTCCATTGATTTGTTGACGAAGGATTCTAGCGATTTGGAGCATGCAGGAAGCTTGCACATTTCACAGAGATCCTGGATTGCTGGAGTTTTGTAGTAACACAAGAAGTGACTTAGAAATAGATCGACCACACTCTTCTTGCTGTAATGCCACCTTGCGGTGAGCGGTAGTACTCCTGTAGTAGATTACACCATGATGAAGACAGTTGAAAGCAGCCGAAACGTCAGTGAGAAAATTGAGTGTGGTTGAAAAAAAAACAACTTTACTCCCATAGCACATTGAATGGTTTATTAAAATAGTTTCTGTCAAAGTCTGTTCTTTTCTAATCATCCCGTCCACCGGACGATCTACTAGTATTTTGCCATAATAACACAGATATATATCTCTTCATCATACCAGATTCATTTTTCGTATGAAACAAAACAAATAAAGAGAGCACATTATACAAACTTACACACTGGTACTGGCACTTGGCACTGTGCATACTTCAAGCCACACGTATCAAGCTATCAATGAAGCTCCACTTTTTGAGTCTTAAACTTCAGAAGGTAGTGTTATTTTCCGATACATACCAATTTTAGCAAGTAATAAATGCATACTACATCGCGGTATACGATAAAGTACCCACTGGTCCCGCGGGCATCAAGAACATTCATTAACATACAACACAGAGTGGCTGTAACTAAACTCCGGATAAGTTGCCACAAGTTACATATCGAAACTGGAAGGCACAACCGCACTCCTCTGCAGCATAGAGTCTGCAAATTTTGTGATCTACAACAGGTAGAAGAAGAACAGCATTTTATATTACACTGTAAATTGTACGATAATTGAATATATCAGAAAAGAGTTTCCGTATTTTGAACATCTTAATGTAACGGATAAAATTCTATTTTTGATGCGCCTAGATAAACCCTGTATATAAAACATTATTTGTTCCTATATCTGTACAAAGAAGCGAGAAGATGTCGACCATCCTGTTAGCTTAGTACCTTCAATTAGTTAAATTGTACCTTGTTGTCCCTGCATATGTCTGTTATGTCTGTTATCAGTGACCTGTACCTAGCCCGTCGAGGCATGAATGTACAATAAAGGTCTTTCAATCATTATTCCGCTAGACCCCCTCCTCAGGTACTCCCCGCCAGTTACAAAATTGACTTGATGGGCGATAATAAAAACACGCGATCGTCCAATTATGTTTCTGTGATATCTTGTAAACAACTGACCCCCTTGGTGTGCTTATTAACCCTCATTCATGCCGAAAATATTCTCGATAAAGGAATTAAGTGTCTGTATATAGAATAGGTATGGAGAATGCCATGTTGTTTTACAAACACACATCACGTAATTTACCACAAGTGGAATTCTGCAAAACGCCGGCTGATCCTGTATTCATTGATACATAATTCATTGGAACATAGTACCCTCTTTTGAAGTAAAGGACTTTTTTAAGGACTATTTGTCGACTCAAATGTTCTAGTCTTGGCGACAACGTTCTGCAAAGATGGAATCTTGGGTATGCATACATGTACCAACTATTGCTAGTTGATGTATCCAACAATCTATTTCATATGTATGCCTGGGGAATTGTTGAAATATGTATTATTTTTATTTCTCCTGGACATTCACGACATTTGAGCTCAAAATTAATCCACAGTTTTTTTACAGAATAAATTTGTACAGAACATATTGTATATTTTTATAATAAAATGCATCTATCATCACAATTACTTTTACTCTAAAGCACTTCGACAACTGCAACGTGTTAACTTACGACACTATTTTGAACGAATTATTTTTTTGGCACAAGAAACCATATAAATTTGGCACTTTTATTCAAATGCAAAGTTAATTCGCCACAAAACAACGAAATGGTTTGTTTTCCACAATCATGGTTGTTGTTTTTCTTCTCCCGCCAACCATCAGACACTGACGTCTGCGTGTCTTCGCCAGTGTCATGGCTGATACAGTGTCGGCGGCTTGGAGTAAAAACAAACGGCGTCCTCAGAGAGATTGAGACACCAGCCCACCCCCACACCTGCATGTCTGTTTGCTGAAGGTTTTCGGCCTAAGAGATTTCTATATTGTATAGTTAAGGACCACAAGCTAAGGTGACAGATTTTGACGTGGAAAACATATATAGTATAGTGCAACAGAGAAATACGATAAAGGAAATTTTCTGAGTTCATTAAACAGCCCACAGAATATTCAAAAACAAAACAGTTCTGTCTGCATATCGCCTTTTGACTGACGCCCGCCTTGAAATGCCATTGCAATCTGCGGATATCAAATGAGTGCAGACGGCTCACCAAGAAAGATGGTTACGTCTGCGCCATGAGGCGCATGTACACACGAACTGGAGAAACTTTATAATCCAAATCATACAGTTTTGAAACTGACATATTCCCGCTTCACAGGCCGTACCTCACTGCCACTGAAATAAGACTTTCTACCTTGGCAGACTACAATAATTTTATACGCACTACTTAATGTACCTGTGCCCTGTGATCTGGATAAAACTGGTTATTTATTTGATACCCTCGTCGATGCAAAGTCTAAATCTTCCTGACATTGTGGACCTTTTTTGTCGCTCATACCTTACCCGTCTTGGAATGCATTTTTTTTGCAATACTTGCTGAATTTTAACCGACAGTGTCTACATAGTAATGAGGTTGGATCGATTTGCCAAATAATAGTTACTCAATTAAGCAAATGGTATGCTTTTAGAAACGGTTAAACGTTTCAGACAGTATCGACTGTCGTCAGCGACTGGGCAAACATCTTGATTTACCAGCTTATAAGCTAAATTCTTGAATTGGTTGGTAGTGTATACTTTCACGTCGCGTTCCTGTGTTACTCCGAGTGTGGACTCTAAAAGAGTTTGAGCACAAAATAAAAAATTGGACATGTCACATGAAAAGCGTGTACTTAGGTGGATAACAAATTCCCTTTCATCGCTCCCAACTGATATGAAAATGATTTGGCATGAAAGCTTGTGTATTACTGGCATGAATAGGTAGGGATGTTTCGTGATCCGAGCCATGGTCGGACACGTACGTTTTTTCACTCACTGCTGCGGCTCAAAAGAGCCTCTTGCGGATAATGGCTAATTGCAGTTTGAACATCGTTTCGACTGTTGGATTTGGGTAACATTCTTTTATTGCCTAACGAACTAGCAAAACATCTCCAGATGTACTGTTTGTTTATTGGATTTGTAGGCATAAAGTTGCATGTTTAATCCAACGGTAACGTTAATTGACGTGAGAGACTTTCGCATCCAGATAAGATTGCGAGTCATGCATTTCTGTTATTCTGACATAGTTTAGTGTATGCTATATCAGGTCAGTTGATATGGTATACCATAGATATCTGTTGTACCTCATACCCTACCCTTAAACGTCTTACGGCGTTATCGGGCGTATTCACTTATTTGAATTACGGCGGTACTTCAGAATGGCTTTTCTGTTGACGCTCGCCTTGATCTTCAGTGAGATGTTCCCTCCCGTGATCTCATTGTCAGATTTGCGCACTAGGGAGTCCCGAAACCGTTTGCGCAAGCTCTTGTTGAAGTACCCATATAGCAGCGGGTTCACACAGCTGTTTGAGAAGGCCAACCAATGGGCGAAAGGGTAGACATAATCGTGCAGTATGAGTTTCTTAGACCCTGTGAGCTTGCCGAAGTCTTCCACCATCCAGCAGGTGTAGAGCGGGATCCAGGACAGCGTGAACAGCACGATCACGATGACCAACATCTTCGTTACCTTGTTGAACCGCTGGGAGGCGTGCATGGTGTTGTTGGTGATCTTCCTCCGGCGGAGTGTGACAGCGACCATGAGATAGAGGCAGGCGGAGATGACGAGCGGTCCCAGGTAGCAGCAGGCCAGCAGGGCGGCACTGTAGGCCTGCCGCTGGGTGTAGGAAGGCCAGAACTCCAGACACACTTTGATGTCTCCCCCGGGGAGCATGTGGCTGATCTCCTCTCTAACGACGGCCTGGGGGACCATGATGGAGATGGCTGACACCCACACGCCGGCCAGGATACAGGACCAGTACTTCACAGGAGCCTTGTTTTGGCTGGGGTGAATAACCAGTCTGTATCTGAATTCGAATGGCAAATGAAAGAAGAAAAATTAATGAACAATGTAGGGAATAAACATCAACCGCCAAACAGCAATACATGCTGGGCCAAACAATAATAATGATTCATATCAATTGTTGCAAGTTCAGACCAACTTAAGACTTAGATTTTGATATTTCTAAAAAGCATCTTAGCAGTTACATGTACATTTTTGTATAACCAACATGCATTTAGCTACGTTGATAGTTGAATCGCCAGTCACGCATTGATGTTCTCCTAATGATGGCAAAATGCCACTGATTCTACATCGTGTTCGTGTACCGCTGTGTAATTGCCCACTTTGACGATAAAATGATTTGACATACAATCGATAATCTACTGAAAAAATAAACTGTGTACAGCAGGTCATTAAGCAGTGCGCGAATTATTGCACAACATTGAATTTTCGGTGACCGTCGGTGTTCGCAGGTCCTTGGGCCCCGTCCAATGCGACCGGGTAGATTTCATGCAAAATATAACGATTTTGAAAAAAAAATGGTGGTCTTTCTTCGACCAGAACATGTCGTTGTCAGCGTGACGTTTCTTCTTAATGACTTCACGCTGATATGATAACTAGCTCAAGACTGTTTTCTCGGTGGGCTCATTACAGCTGATTCGATTGTTTTTCCCTGGTTATTTTGGCTTCTTATTGACCTACATTTACATGTGATGCTAGTTCACCTTTTTCCATGGGATCATAACCTATACCCGTTGTCTTTATAAACAAGGTATTTGGGGGTATCACGTGGGCGGACGGTAGTTTTAAATTGTAATATTTTAAAGATATTGCAAAATGTTGCAAATTATTCAAATGCCCAATTGCAACGATACGTAATATCCATAAATACCTGTTTTTAATATCCACAAATACCTCCAACATCCAACAAAACAGCTGATTGAAATTTCATGATCTTCCATTGCTCTAGATTGTAAATTTTACAGAGGTTCGCAACATCAACAGTTTTCTGTACTGTGTCAAATTCCCAACTTGATATCTCAAGAAACTATTCGTGATAGTCTGATTATGATGGTTACGCATTTACTGCATATTACAATATCTGCATATATATATTTCATATACACACTCAATAAAGCTAGTAACGGTACCAGTGCACTGCAGCAATATCTGACGCGTGTCTGAAGAGGGTAATGTATCCATACCCTTTCTACCCTTAAGCAGTGGAACGCAGTAAGGTTTATCTTTCTGACTCAGGGGCCTCATCTGTCCGCAACAGAAGGTCAGCGTACACCTTACCATATTCATGACATTGAGCAACGTTCCATGGACCATATACTTTTGTCATTTTGAAACCTTCAGGTTTTACGAGGAAGTCTGGCGTTAGCCTTTTTGGCCCTCCTTTGTGTTTGTAGAACTCCCGTCGAGCCATATCTTCCCCCAGCTATATACCCAAGGGCATTAACTTCGTCTTCTCTTTCAAAGCACTTAAGTCACGGATCATTCCAGGAGACTTCTTGGCATTTGCAAATCTTTTCTGTACTCAGACACAAACTAAAAGTCAGGTCTGCTCATATGGCGCATTTTGGATGTTGTGATGTTGAAGAGTAAGACTTGCTGTGGTGTTAACCGTTTCATACCTTCAGGAAGAGGTTCACGTCTTCTGATGGGGTTACTTTTTCTGTCTGTATTGTTTGTTCGCATGCGCATCTAAAGAAGCTTTCTGCCGCCGGAGTTAGCTTTGGCCAACCCGTTAGTAGTTTTACTTGGAAGGAAATTATTGGCCACCACCCACAACTACCAGGTGCCAAAGATTGCCCCCGGCTATCATCGGGAGGCCCGTTCCGCCACGAAGAGAGCTCAAAATACGATAGGAGCCAGGTTAGACCCAGACTGGTAAACAAGGTTACAAAGGCACCTCTCCCAAAGTACTGTACGTACAACACATAATTCAACGTATTTCATGCAGGACCAGTCTACACCGAGCACGGTAACGATTCTATATCGGATATACACATGTACAGATACAGATATAGAACGAACCCTGTAAGCAACTTTCACCAAGTAAAAGTTTATCCTTGAAGTGAAAGTATTCAACCTTACCTGTCGTATGCAATGGCCATCAGAGTGAAAACAGATGCTCCCACAGCGACTCCCTGAGCCAGCGGAATGAACTTGCAGGCGAATGGCCCCAGAGATAGTACTGTGAAGAAAAGAATGGAGCGTGACCAACACGGAGACGGGTTGGATAGTGATACATTTCCCTGGTTACCGTTTTGTAGGACGTTGCGGTCAAGAAATGAGTCGTCCTTACAACACGAAATGACAAGTAGATCGAGATATTTTACGTAACGTTACGCCCTGGGGTTGTTCCATGCCTTACAAAGTGAAAGCAACTTTCCTCCAATAATACGCTAGGTGAAATGGTACAGCCTTGGTGGCATATGCATCTGGCGGTTATAATAAGTTTATTGCAACTTCTTGCCCGAGGGCTAATTTCAAGTGACAAAATGACAGACAAATAATGGTGAACACTAAAAGAGTATAGTAAGCGACTACTCTAGTCTAACTTAAAGATGTAACTTATTGGGTTTGACTTCTTTTTCTGAGACAGTGGAAGACTGTCCCACACCATGACGCTGCCTTCTCCGCCAAGCGTTGTCGCTCTACCCGTTCACCTTCCCGCCACACTTTTTGGCGACGCCTGATGGGCGAGCCTAATAGTATAGTGTGTGACACTTTTGTCATTGAAATTGATTCAGCGGAGAAACAAACTTTGGTCGGCGTCACTTCAGGGTTGCTAAGCGCTTGCTGCCAAGTCGAAAGACGAATTAATTACATGACGAATTCGGGTGTCGAGGCAGTAGATCTAGAGTAGAATGGTTTCCTTTGAACGACAGCATGGTTGTGGCGCGAGAGCCGAATTATCAGACTTGTTTACATGATTTTTATTCAAATGTAAATGTACATATTTTACAGGGACATATAGCATTCTTATAAAACATTAAAAGATGTACAATGTTTAAGTAATTAATAAACTAATCATTTATTAGTTTTGTGCGGTGATATGTATACTCAATAGATTAAGCTGGGAGATCATGATGTAAAATGATGCAAAAATCGGTTGTATTAATTTGACGACGTCGTGAAAGAAATTAATGGCCGGCGTTTTGTTCAATATGGTCGGCATGATACTTGAATTCTCATGGATTGACCGGATTTAGGTACCAATAACAAATAATCCTTGTGAACAAAAAGACGGAAATAACTTTGTACCCCTGCCATAGATATGGATTCCTTAACATTTATCTGCTACAGCGAGGACAAAGCGTAAAAAATAAACTCGCGTAAAGTCGTCTAACTTCCATAACATTGCCCAGACACGTGCTGTATTAAGGACGTGCTAAATAGCGCGCTCGATGAAGCCATAGTGACGTGTTACTCGGCCATGCATGCCGACATTAAAGGCACTGAGATTACTTGGTCGATTCAGCTTATATCTTACCTTTTACACACATACTACGCGTTCTTCAGATAAGCTGTGTGGAACGTCAGCGGCAATTGCCTTGGGAAACAGCTTTAAAGCACCATTGCGTGTGATGGATTGGAGGATTCCTACACCTTCTAAATGCAATCAGTTCATTAGAAACCTACGTCATTGAAGAACCCTGAACAGATTTTAGAAGACTGTTTTATGTAATAAATCTTTGACACTGTCTTACACACTTTATTTAAATTATGTTCTTAATCTTTTAATAGTTATGGTACTCGAGATGGGTGTTACACTGAAGTCGGCATATTACACCGAAGGCCGGTAGTACCGGTTTTAGATACAGATACAGTATACACTTCCAAAAAACAGCCTGGGCACCCTAGCCTCACACTTTCCGCTTACTCAAAAGTTGAGGTCACAATTTCGGGTAAAACATGGAAATGCGACATCAAAAACTCGCCGATCCCCCTGACGACGAGACTAAGTTGCCAGACGTGAGACGCCGATTTGCTTCACAAATGCGAGTGGAAGGTGACATTATTTCCATGCGTCACCGGTGTTAATCGCTCCCTCGGGTCGATAGCGTGGATAATTGAAGGGGAAAACACCTCGTCCATCACCGCCTCGGTCAGATGTACTCATCCGCACCGCCTGGCTCCGCGCTAACGGGATTCCAACACTTAACAGCACTCACGGCAGACCCAAGCCATCAGGGGATCTACTTTTACAATCTTATTCACGAACACGAAATCAGACTGGTGCGCGATATAAGACGTTCCCTAAGAAGTCACTTCAATCACAAGCTTTGGACCAAAAGTCAATGCACTATTTCTGCCTTTGGTATTCATGAACTCGTG
>NC_049981.1:28150193-28158277 GCF_000003815.2 Branchiostoma floridae
GACGAATCTATCATCATCTTGTGATAATAAAACAAGCGGACTCCCGTGATACCTTATCAACTATGGCCAATTTGTCTCTTAGTGAGTCAACTGCCGAAAACAACCTTCAAGAAACCTCGGAGGTCATGTGAGGACGTGTTGTCTTATCTGGAGAATAGGTTTTAATATGTAGGTTTGTCGTATGTGGCAGTTCACGTGGCAAAACGCAACCTACAGATCTAGTCAAATGCTTCAAAGCAAAACTTACCAACCGCCCCACCGATTAAAAATTGATCTTGACGATGCAATTATCAGATTTCTAGAAATATCTCCCTTTTATTTAAACAAGCTCCACAACAATCATAAAAAAGGTATCACAGTTAAGATATACTGAAAAAATAGGCGGTAAAAATTGGCAAGACTGATTATTTGATTTATGATGAAAGTTAGGAATGCAATGAAATGTGTTAAATAACTAGCTTCGGCTTGGGCCATCCTTCGGATAGGACGTTAAATGGAGGTCCCGTGTTCGGGGAGATCAACACCCAAAGCACGTTAAAGAACCCGCCACATGTGCGAGCATCCACCCGAGCGGATCAATCCATTCCGGCCAAAATAGGGGTAGGGAATCTCCCGAGCAGCCCTCGTAACCCCTGCTTCGCCTATTGGGTCAATTAGTCCTCACTCATAGTGAGCAATTGGGCTGGTCTCAATCATGATGTTTCTGACCTACGGCGAAGAGATGCTGTTACAGTTCCAATCATGTAACCCGTAACCTTGAGTGGCCTTCATGGCCTTGTTACGCGGTGACCATTGAGTAAAAAAAAGAGTTTTCTTTGGCACATTGTTCCGACAATGGTCTGACTCTCCGATGATGCGTATGTGCATCACAGCACACACCTAGGCACGTTTTTCTAAAGGTAACCTTGAATGTATGATAACGTCTGACAGGTAGTAAAGGTGTTTGCCGCTCTAAACCTATGAAGCTAATGAAACTGATCAATGCGCCCTACTCCCATCGTAGGGGACGAATTCCTCGACTTGTGTGTGAAAAGGCCTAGAAAAATGTTTCTGGTTACTGTCATGAAAGAAAAATCATTAAAAATATAGTTTTTATCTATGACATTCACTACTCGATCTATCGAATCGTTGGTCTCCTAGCGGTTGCGATGTGGTCACAGCCTCCTGTGGAGAGGGAATGAAAGAAAGCCCAAATCTACACCACATTTCCCCGACAGGAAAGATATCTACTGATCAAAACTCTTGGTACAATAGTTCTGTAAAGTGCGTGATATTGTACTTTTGAAACTCTACCAAATGTTGTTATAGACCTCTTTTGCCAGGTGTCTGGGGCAGCATCCGGTGTCTTTTGTCAAAGAATTGTGGATGAGTATCATCAACATCATTAGAGGTGAAAGAGTGAGGATGCTGTCTGAAACATCTGACTTATGTTAGAGACCTTATCACGTTTTTCGTCTTTCGCCAAGAAGGTTATATGTTGGGTAGCATGTCTATGTGTGTGTGTGTGTGTGTTTGTGGACGATCAGCATAACTAGAGAACGCCTGGATGGATTGTCTTCATATTTGGTATGTGGGTAGATCTTGATCAGACCTGAAAACGATTAGATGTTGGGCTACCTATCGGCTTGCTACATTACTGCAGCGGAACTTACGTGCTTGACACGGCAATAGTTCACTTTCTCAACGAATTCGTCAGTGCTTTGTGGTAATGCAAGCGGACTCACACAATGCCTTTATCCTCTTTCTATTTCCTATGACCATTTCTCTCCGTCAAGTAACTACTATCACGCTTTAATTGAGCAAGCGGAGAACAACCGTCAGAAAACCTCGGATGGCAAATGAAAAGCACTGCGCCTTGTGTAGGAGTTGTACCTTTAATCTAGCAAAGATTTTTTTTATGCCCTTAAATTTTGCACCGGGAAGGTTTGCCGTAAGCGGCAGCTGTTAACGTTAGCACTCTCAAACACAGAGTAAACATCATTTCAGTTCCGTGATTGTCCAAGCAAAATTGATCTGACCTGTGTTGGTGCAATCTGTTGCAAAACGCAAATTTGGTTCAAATGGTTCAAAGGAAAATTTGCCAACTGCCCCGTTGTTTTAAAAAAGATTTGCGTATATTTTTAAGAAAATTGATGAAATCATTATCAGTGATAGAAATATCTCCATTTTATTTAAAACAGATCCAGCACAAGCATAACAAAAAGGTATTACAGCTCAGATAATTATACTATAGAGACCTAGTTTTTTTTATATGTGATTTCTGATGAAAAAAATGCAATGAAAGATAGTTTTCCTTGGCACATTGTTCCGACAATGGCCTGACTCTCCAGTCATGTGTATGATGCATCAACATACCACAGCGTGCATCAAAACGTGTTTATCTACACGTAACCTTTATGGGTCTAAAATGAAGGTCTTTTCCGGCTGTGGCCTATGAGGCTAATGAATCCGATCACAAAATCCCTGGATATGCGTCCGACTCCCACGTATAGTGTCGGTAAAGGGCGAATTCTGCAGCTTGTGTGTGAAAAGTCTCGTCGTGTGGGGCCCTTTCCTGTAATCTTAATTTTTGTTTTCGTAGATTTTGGCCGAAGTAACCCAACAAACCCAATTGCATCAGGCGCTTGTATTTCTAGCGTCATGTTGTAATTGTAGACATACACATTGTACAACAACAAGCGATAAACTGATAAAGAGGTACAAAGTTTACTAAAGACTCTCAATATCAACTTTTAAAGCCCTGATCTGTTGACAGAGTGCAATATATAGAGAAAGTCTATATGTTTTCAATTCCATCTTTTTCATGATGGAAATTTCTATGTCCTTTGCTAGAGTTGGTCTGGTGGCGCAATATTTTTCTCAAGACCCCATTTCATTTAGTCTAAGTAGGTCTCGTTACATTGCTGAACTACTACCAGGTGCTAAACTGCAAAATCAAGCGTAGACGTGCGCGATCACGTTTCATTTGCAAAAGGCTCCGCTTTGGGGACCTTGTCCTTATTTGCCCAGCACGCGTCTCATTGATTCATGACGCGCCTGAATCCAAAACTGTTGTAACACTTATGCCTAAGGCCAGAAACGTGCCATCAAGGTCATGTGTCATGTTCAACAAAAATCGACTTCTTATAACGACATATGGATAAAACATCTCGTCGTCCTTTTGATTTACGGCTGAGGCAGTAATAACATGTTCATCTTCGCATGCTGCCTCTGTCCAATTATAGGAACATTTCTTCTGGAGACTCAGACTAAAAGACTTTACCTTTGACCTAAGTACACGACCCTATGTCTATCTGTTTGCATAATTCCTTGTGTATCCATCAGTTGGCGTAGCAGCGCCATCCCTATGAAGCATCAAACAGTAAGACCACGCGCCTCCTAGAGGTGACCGCTGAAGGACAACGACCGAAATGTGAGCCTTGATTTCAAAATTGGAATATATATATAATTATGATATGATATGATATGATATGATGTGATATATGAAATGATTTTAAAAAGCAAGAAAAATGTCGAAAATATATTTTATTATCAATAACATTTGCTTCTCGATCTACCAAATCTTTACTCTCACAGCGGTTACAGTGTGGTAGCAGCCTCTTGTGAAAAGGGGATGTAAGAAAGCCCAAACCTACACCACGTCTTCCCAACAGGAAAAAATATCCGTCAACCAAAAATCATTCTTTGAATGTATGATATTTTCCCGATGAAACATTTACATATATCTTCAGAGGTTTCTGACTACATCCGGATGATCCGGTGTCTATTATCAAAGAACTGTGGATGAATACCATCCACATCTTTTGAGATAAAAGAGCGCGGATGCTGTCTGAAACATCTGACTTATATTCAAGACCTGATCCCGTCTTTTGAGTTATTTTGTATGCTGTACGGTGAGTTCCTGTCATGGTTCTGTCCAATTAGTTGCCGAGGTCTATGTTGGGATATAATCATACAACAAAGAATTTGGTTGTCTATTCATGATGAATGTTCAGTAATGGTCATGTTGATGACATTGATTCTGATTGTGACATTTTAGGGCATGAACGCTATCTTCATGTACTCCAACTCCAACAACGAGTACAAAAAAGTAATGATGATTTCCTGATGAAAGGGTATGGGTAAAGCAGTTATTCTCAATTGAGTTTCACGTTATGTATTCATGCCTGATAAAACCTGCACATTAGACCCACGTTACGTCATTGACGCAACCTTTAGATTATTTGCTTTACGTAATTTGAGAATCAGCATTGAATCAGCATAGAGTTCAAATTTCAGAGACTGCCTACCTCAGATTATGTTTCCCTTATTAGACAGACTTGCAATCTGACGATTCTGCTTCCAAAAAGTTACATGTACGGTGTGATGTCATTATGCGAGTAGCATGTGTCTCTTTAGGTTACATGGGGACCCCTCTCCTTCATATGTCAATGCCATGCCAGGATTGGCCTGCAGGGCCACAGTAGACGCTGCCAACCACCGTGACGTCATACAGAGCGCTACCATCATCTGCAAAGATGAAATGATACCTCGACTACTACTTTAGGTTACGTGCCAATTTGTTTCGTTTCTGAACACCCAATGGTTCGTGGAACTCTAGTTACCTCCATGAAATGTAATGGAATGGAGGTTATATTTTTACCTTTGCCAGAATGTTTTGGGCTTGTGAGTCTGTGTGTGTGTCTGTGTGTCTGTGTGTCTGTCTGTTAACAGCATAACTCAAGAAGTCTTGGATGGATCCCGATAATATTTGGTAGGTGGGTAGGGGTCGGGAAAACGAAGGTCAAGTTCGATAATGGGCCCCCTAGCGGCTTGCTAAGGTACTGCAGCAGAACCTCAATTTTTGATATCTCGTGTTCTGGACATGCTGTGATCATGATTTTTGAGTGGTAGATAGCCCTCGAGGCAGAGAGTAAGTGCTGTGAGTTTGGGCCCCCTAGCGGCTTTTTTGGAACTGCAGGCGCCGGTTTCCTTTCAAACTTTGGATGAGAATAACTCTACAACGTGTTGACGGATCGTCATGATTTTTGGTATGTACATAGAATGAGTGATGACTTACATAATGGTATACTAATTATGCAAATCAGCAGCTAATTTGCATAATTAATGAGGAAAAATTATAAATCCACTACATTCCATGATAGGACTTTCAAACTTGTCACATATGTAGCTGGGAAGGAGAGAAATGTCGACAGATATCAATTATGCAAATGATGACCTCATTTGCATAATTAATGAGAAAATATGAACATGTTGATGGATCATCATGTTTTTTTGTATGTAGGTAGCATAAGTGAAGACCTACATAATGAGATATCAATTATGCAAATCAACAGCTAATTTGCATAATTAATGAGGATATTTTATAAATTCACTACATTCCATGATAGGGCTTTAAAACTTGTCACATATGTAGCTGAGAAAGAGAGAAATGTCAATACATATTTATCATGCAAATGATGATCTCATTTGCATAATTGATGAGAAAATATTAACGTGTTGACGGATCGTCATGATTTTCGGCATGTAGATAGCCTAAATGAAGACTTATATAATGTGATACTTATTATGCAAGTTTACAGCTAATTTGCATAATTGATTAGGAAAAGTTCATAAATCCACTGCATTCCATTATAGTACTTTCATCAAAGTTGTCACATATGTAACTGAGAAAGAGGGAAGAGAGTAAGAGGTGTATTTAAAGACTTTGAAAGAGAATAAGTCAAGAATGGATCAAAGGATCATCATGATTTTTGGTATGCTGATAGCTTTAGTAATGCTTGATACAATTTGATATCAATTAATTGTAAATTGGGATCTAATTTGCATAATAAATGCCGAAATTTTATAAACCAACTACAAGCATTTAATTATAAAGAAAATGAAATGAGTAACGCATTTGTCTACAGACATCATTCTACATAACAAACCTGGTTTATTTGGCAAAGGTATGTGTTCGTGGAACTCTAGTTTACCCTGTGTTTGTGTGTCTGTGTGTGTGTAAACAAGATAACTCAAGAACGGTTGGGTGGATTGGTTTCATACTTGGTGTGTTGGTAGGTTGTGATGAAAGCTGGAAATGATTAGATTCTGGGCCCCCTAGCGGCTTCCCTTGGTACTGCAGCACAACTTCCAGTTTTGCTATTTTGGTGTTCTGAACATGCTGTGGTCACGATTTTTGAGTGTTAGATAGCTCTTGTGCTCAGGAAGAAGTGACACAAGTTTGGGCCCCCTAGCGTCTAGTTTTGGGACAGCAGGGGCATTTTTGTCGAAAACTTCTGAAGAGGATAACTCAAGACGGGAACAACGGATTTTCATGATTTTTGGTATGTAGGTTTCTCGGACAATGTTGTACAAAATGAAATACTAATTATGCAAAATAGGAGCACATTTGCAGAATTAATGACAACATTCAATTATAGCAGTTTTTTCTATGTATCTCTTGTCTTGGAAGAGATATGGTCTTGAAATTTAGGTGGTAGATAGCTTTCAGTGTCATGACAAAGTGGGGCAAGTTTCAGCCCCCTAACATTTAATTTGGGAACTGCAGGGGCGTTTTTGTCAAGACATTCCAAAGAGGATAACTGCAGAAGGGATTGACGGATTGGCATCATATTAGGCATGCGGGTACCTCAGGCAAAGATGTTCATAATGATATACATGTTATGACTTAATTTGCATAATTAATGAGGAATTGTATAATTCCATTGTTTTCAATAACTGGACTTCAATAAATGTAACACATGTTAATTATGATAGGTGGAATATAAGCAGATACCAAATATGGTAATGAGGAACTTATTTGCATAATTTATGTAAAAATTTCAAAACCGCTTTATGATGAATAATGGGAATTTTATAATTGTGACATGTGTATGTTTGTCAATGATGAACAACACCATGCATAAATTATGTTAATGTATTAGTCAATTGCATGAAATTTACAAAAGCTCTAAATTTTCATGGAGGTATGAGGTCGCCGAACTCTAGTTAGTAATAAAAAGTATTAAAGTTAGAACGTTACCATATCAAACAACTCGCCTACCTGGGAATACGTGGCTGACGAAAGTGAAGGGTATGCAGAAGATGCCCACCAGAAGGTCGCATATTGCCAGGTTAAAGATGAAGTAGTCGGTAGCGCTGGTTGTCCTCTTACTCTTCAGGATCATCACACACACGATCAAGTTTCCAACCAAACACACCAGGAAGATGATGGAATAGGCAAACGCCATTAGCAGTGCTGTCAGCAGAGGCCTCGTCATTTCCCTTTGCAATTCCTTCATGTCAAGGATGTAGGACCCATTGCTTTCGACAGGCAGGAGGATCTGGTCTATGGTTGTATTGTTTGTAGCCATGGTGTATAAGATAGCGGTGAATCACAATTCCTTGATGTCCACACCACAACTACAGCTATGTGTTCGTCTCACCAGAAGGTGCTGGATCTCCGATAGTCTTCACTCTGTTTTCCAAAGGGATATGTTCTGGCGTGAGGAACGGTTCTGCAAAAATGATTTTTGTGGTTGATTTCGATTCACAATATTGCAATGTGATTTTGACATTCAACAATTAATGTCAACGTTGAATTATTTGATATTGAATGAATATCGAATATTTTAGCAGTCAGATGCACCATACTTCATGACTAGCCGGGGACTACAAAGATCGTCACAGACACAGTAATAACAGAAAACAATTTCTACACCAAACAATTCCCTTGTATCCTCAATATTATAATACACTGTACATAGATAGATGACAACATAATGACTATCGTCTTTACCCTTGCTCTAACGCACAAGAAGATTACTTATCATCAAAATGGAATTGAATTTGTCTTAGGAAAACCTTTCTCTAGTATTTAGCTTGGACGAATGCTTACTAATTATAAGTACTCATTATTCCTATCGCTAATGGTCGTCATTAACACGTGGTCCCAGAGCCTGGCGTGCCACGTAACCCACCTAACAGAAAGGGCCTGCGTTGCCAATCTGCTATCTTTTTTTAGCATAATTACTTCAGTATAGTCTTTGATCTGTTCTCACCACCGACGTCGGGTTCAAAGGTCGCGTGGAGATTTAATGCCA
>NC_049981.1:28158377-28161595 GCF_000003815.2 Branchiostoma floridae
GAAACTTCCATTAAGTCTCTATCATTTTCTATACTACCCGGCACTCCCTGGTGTCTAGATATCAAGATTTAAGCTCAACGTCGAAATACTGTGGAATCCGGCAGTGTGGATTCACACATGATGCAAGCGTGCGGCGTACTTCTTATAAGAGAATGTTTTTCAAATTCAAAACTAAGAGGTAGCGACATTTATATGCTCCTTCGAAGCACAATCTGGTATTTGACTTATTCAGTGACAAAGTGAACTCTCTGATTCTTTTCATAATGTCAGACGCAAGATTCGCGCACTTGCACAAGTTGGGCCATTATATATGAATAACTTTATTGCGCAACAATTGTAACAGTTACAATGTATGGCAATGTGAACAACTATATACTAATACAAATAACTAACAACTAATGTAATATAATATAACAGTATAAACAATCTAGTGAGTATCATAAAGCATTATTTCGTTTTTGCAATGAGTTGTAAATAAATTTGCCTACGTAGGCAGATATATGAACAGGACATAATAATATCAAATGGAATACCTCTGACCTAGCATGTGGTAGTACAATTTCGGACTTACATACAATATTTTGAAATAACTTTTGACGGTCTTCTTCATAAGTCGGACAATCCATTACAAAATGAAATTCATTTTCTATGCCATTATGGCATGTGGGACAAAGTCTCTCATTGGCTGGTATGTTGTAGTGTCGGTCCTTTTCAATTTGTAAGGTGTGTGCACTAATCCTTAATCTCGTTAGGTCATTTCTAAACAATTTGTTTTGAACAGATGAAAGATATTTTTCGAAACAGAATTCTTTTTTTATTTTACAATATGGATAGCATATGGAAATCCCAAAACTGATGCGAGCGTGTATATAAAAAAAGTTTGGCAAGACAAAACATTGCCTTAATGATGAAATCTATGTAATGAGGAAGGTTCAACAAATGACAAAACGCATAGAGCATGGTGTACCAAATGATATGTTCTACGTTTTGTTCTTTCACATTGTCATCTTTGCTTTTGGAATTGATGTTTGCATTCTACAACATCAATAACCGATATTGTTTTCCGAATTACGGCATATATTTGCTCATTTTGCAGCTGCTTTATACGATTTACTGTATTGTAAAGAACTTCCTTTTGAAACGAACGAAAATTGATGCACACTTGGATGTCGTCCATATCATCAAATCAACATGGCCCCTCCAGCTATGATTGATAGATTGTAGCTGTGCCCTTTAAAGTACGGATTTATCTCTTCCTCTCCCTCGTTGTTTCATATGTCTAGCGGAAACTAATTCGGGTCTACTAACAAACCAGATGGGGCCAACTGAGCCGTGTGTATGGCTGATCGACAAGCAAAAATAATCTGATATGGCTTTTGAAAATATGTTGAAGCTACAAATGGTGTGATTAGTGTCTGTTATTTTGCAATGTTTATTGACAGTTGCCATGGTAACGGATCACCACATCTGTAGATTTCGGCCTACGAGAGGCACACCATCATAGCGTATATAAAGTAGTAGTTGACTGGGTTATTTTCTGGGTTATAAAGGGTATTGATGATAGGCAGCCCGAGGACCGAATTGTGCAGCTTTGATAGGGCATGAGTTTTGAATGCACATTATTGTACAAATTAGCAGTATGGGAATCTCAAATGTGAATCGTATACAAATAGCGTTGTTTTTAAAATCAATTGAAATCTTCATCTTTATAGTATCTGGTTAGTATCTATAGTATCTCTTACCAGGAATCTTTGAAATACGCCGAAAATGGCGACATGTAACCCTGGTAAAATAAAGAATAAACAAACAAACTAACAAGAAAAAAGGAACAGCTTTGACAGTGCATCATGAGTATTGTACAGTTTTTACAATACATGAATTGCAAATACAATTTATATATTTCACCTAAAATTGACTAAAATCTTTATTTCTACATCATTCATTCTGGCGCTAACAAGTGTCCCAACTTATGGGGATTATGTGATCCGCTTCGGCAGAAAACTGCAGGGGTCAGCTGAGCTTCTTCCCAATCTACTTACTTCGCGCCAACGGATAGTCCATCTAATCTACCTAATGATTATTTGTCATATATTAGATTCCGTATGCCCTTCTATTCTTACTAACCTTGCTCAATAATGGTTGTCTGGCAGATGGATTCCGAGTACTCAACTGACTACAAATAGCTCTTTTGCCTGACGCGTACTCCTACAAACTGAACCAGCTGGTGCTAATTCGGAGTGACAGCAAGGAAGATAATGATCAACTGTGACGTCGCAGAATACGTCACATGAGTTCCTGTGGATGTTTGATATTTACTATATATTAATCATATTGACATATTTGCCTGATTTGGCGATGTGGAACTGTACTGTCGCCATTCGGACAACACGACGACACCCTCCATGCTGGAGTTGTTGAGGTATTAAACAGGCGGCGGACGTGGTAAGACGAAACGGGATCCCGGAAGTTTGGAACATTGAGGACACCCACTGGTTTGGTGCAACAGAGATAGTACGCATTTACATGTATATAGAAATACATGGCGAATATAAGGCCGTATAATTTAATGTTGGAGACGACCTTTGGCTTTTGATTCTTTGTACGAACTCGAATTTCCACGACGAAACGCCCTACGTCATTTCTAGTCTATCAATTAGAGAGAGAAACTGCCTATTTCCGCTTTACTTTTTTTGGTTGAAGAGATGTGTCCAGAAATCAGCTGTTCACATAATATTGTTGATTGGAATTGTTAAGGAGCTATGAAGAGCCATGGATGAAAAAGTACTGTGGAGCGAGGAGGCGCTGTGCATCAATTCGAACTAAGTAAGTAAGTAGTGATGGGGATGTGGTTTGGTAGTTTCCTCAGCCTTGTTTCCAACCTGGCTGATAATACTACACCCATCAGTACCTCTGAATGAACCATCCAGTCGGTTAGAAAGTTTTTAGATGTCGAGACTAGAATTTGATTCACGGTATCTTGGGGATAAAAATTAAGAAGGGATGGTTTGTCCAATAATCTTCCAATTATGCCCAAACTGTACCCAAAATACGAGTAGATAACCACTAGCAGCAGACATAATTTGTTTGGTGCTAACCCTTGATTTTATCATAGAATATGATGCAGGATGTATGATTTAGAAGACAGGAAAACACTTGAAATATAAAGACAAATTGTTCTTTATCTATAAAATTCAGTGGGCGACCTGCCGAATCTTTGA
>NC_049981.1:28162209-28164877 GCF_000003815.2 Branchiostoma floridae
GTCGTTTAGCGGCCGCCGACTCCAGTTGAAAGGGGGTGCTCGCCCATGTAAGATCAGACTGGATCAGACAAGAAAGAGTGTACCACGGACGGTTTCATCTTTCATCCACCATGACAAAGACGAGCAACTATCTATATGATGGCTGTATGTGTGTTGCTCAATTGGTGATATAACAGGCCAAAGTATTACATATCAATGACTAATTACACTTGCCAAACAACATGACCTAAAAATCATTTTTGCTCATTTGGTCCGACTACCAAGCAAGAAAGGTTAATTTACCCTTGACAAATTCTTCAATTCTGCTAGCATGAGGGTCTACCAACGGGGATTTTCTTCTTTCCCTTTACCTTATAACCTTGAAATAAACTATAATCTTATCAAAAGATGAATATTAACTTTCCAATCCAATGCATCGATAAAACGTATCCTGAAGGTCGGCTAATATGAATATTTCATATCATTTGTTCAAATGGTAAATCTAATTAGGCGCTGTGTTCACACATCGGATTTGTTTGACCATTCATTTTATCGTTTGGATATGATCCACGATGTAAACATATGATTTTAAAGACGACAAATCACACAAAACCTATTAAGTAAGGAAATTCCATCACCATGTAAGGCATTTTTTCAGCGGTCCATCAATTTTAGGTGGTTCCGAGGTAGTGGTCTCCAGTGGGAAGGTGTTGTTTTACCCAAACCTTCAGTCTTTTGAAAGATGCGGGTAGGGAAAGAAGGTCAAATCAGCGAAATACGGGTGACTTGTATCGGAATCATGAATTATTTACTGCACACCAAAGACGGTGTCCTTCGAAGTAAGCTCTATAACATCATTATGGGCAATGATTCATGGCGTACATTTACTCTGTAAATAAGTTGTCATTGACCATGCTTTAAAACTTGCTCCTACATTCCACATTTTCTGTGAGGTCGACAATGACTCGTTCTTTATTATATTTCAGCCATACATAGTATGGTGAAATATATTGTATTCGTAATGTTTCTTTCTTTCTTTCTTTCTTTCTCCTGTCAAATCTTGAAAGTGATTCATCTCCGCCGTTTCTAGACCGAATGACCTGAAATTTGGCACAGAGGTAGAATGGGCCAATACCTTGATGCTTTTTTCTCAGTTTTTTCATATCTGCCTCTAAAATGATTTTATTGAGGTTTAAAGGTCATGTTTTGACCAAAATAAAATATATTGTCCCCCTGTACCCTGGTCTTACAATGGAATGGCCTGAAATTTGGTGTAGATAGGCATTAGATAGTTGGTAAAATGATCCAAGTAAAAGTTTTGACATAAACTACTTTAAAATAATTAATTTTGGCACTTTTCTGAGGGGTAATTTGTTTTCTTTTGACCTCCTGGCGTGACCTTCCGTGACCCCGCACAGAGACCACACCTGTGCGCAAAGAGGGCGAAGGCTAATTAATATTCATAAGCGGGGCCCCACGATTCCGTATATAGTGAACGAATGAAGACCTTTATTGTACAGTTTTGCCCAACCGAGCTAAGTACAGGTCACAACAAGTCAAGATATATACATATAAAAGTATCACAAATCTAGTCTAACACAAAAGTTCGGCATACTGCAGTGTTCCCGCCAGAATTTTTTTTCGGGGGCCGCCGAAGAACGCCGAAGGCCCCGGCCCGGCAGGGTCCAGGGGCAGAGCCCCGTTGGGGGTCCCAGGGGGGCGAAGCCCGCCTGAAACTCTTGCACTTTAGGCTATTCAGAAGGCCTATTGTATCAGTTTTTAGGGGCATTTCTGTAATAATCACAGCAGTCACTTAACTTCTCTTCAGGAGTTTAGCGTAACAGTATTTCAGGTCAAACCGTCAAAGGCAACTAAAAACAAACTTTAACGTTAATGACTTCAACAGTACTTATAACTTTTGTCCGGTTTGCCATCCGAAGTTGAATCGCTATCGATGGTATTTTCGCTGCACTGTTAGCTCCGTACGTTTTTAGAAGGTTCCGTTTATCACGGAACTGCTGTTGTTTCAGAAAACTCACGGACTTATGCTTACAAACACGTAAATTCCTAACTTGTGTTTCTTCTTCTTCTTTCTTTCTCCTGTCAAATCTTCAAAACGATTCATCTCCGTCGGTCTTGGACCGAATTAATGACTTGAAATTTGGCACAAGGGTAGAGTGGACCAATATCCACGTGCTCTTTTTTGCATTTTGCCGCCTTCGCGGCAAAATGCCCTGAGACCAGAATAGTTGCCGTTGTGATGGAGTGATGGAGTGATGTTGTGATGTTGTGATGTTGAGATGTTGAGATGAACGGACCTGTTCAAAATCTGCAATGCATTTGTATACAACTTAAAAGCTCTGTCGTGAGTCATTGTCTGTGGTCCGTAATGGGGCCTGATATTTGATTAGATTAAATGAATGAAGTATGATATTCCTAAGATTGATGCAGCATATAATCAAATTATTGCTCTTACATTTTAACGTTGTATTATCAATTCATAAAGATGAAATGTTTTCCAAATAAATCGTGTATATATATATAACAGTTACATATAGCCTGTCCCAGATTCCTTTGCGACTTAGTTAATATTCATGCGTGCGGCGGTGGTGTTTCCGTGCGTGTAGCGATTTTCGATTGATCGCCGTGTAAACTTGAAAAAGCCTAGAACTTCAACTTACCAGAATTG
>NC_049981.1:28166747-28169793 GCF_000003815.2 Branchiostoma floridae
TGCGCTGCATCACAGATTGATTTATGTAAGTGCTCAGATTTGCAAGATGCTGCATTGGGAATAGCACCTGGAACATCATAGAAGAAATTGAGACGGCACAGAGGGAGAATTACAATGTATCAACCATTCAAAGCTGTGCAGCTTAGAAGAGGAGCTACCAAGTCTTTTCAAACATATGTTGTAATGTCAAAGAATTATCAATTGTTCAATAAACTTGAATAAACCAGTTACAAAGTCAGGTGGTCATGGTTCATAGGTAATATTTTAATATACTTTTGGTCATTAGATGTCGTAAAAGTAGTATTTCCTGGTGAAATGTGATAGTTTTGATGGCAAATTTAGAATTAGCCAAAACCCTTTAGTAGTAAGGTATGCTGATATTCAATGCTTATGGTCAGACTGTGAAAGGGAATAACTCAAGAAGGGGTTGACGGATCATCATGATTATTGGTATGTAGATAGATTAAGTGATGCTTCATGTAATTAGATATTAATCATGCAAATCAGAAGCTAATTTGCATAATTGATGTGGAAATTATCTAAACTATTTCTATTCTGTTATATTAAACATGTGATACTTGTCACTGAGATAGAGAAGAATGTTGATAGGTAATTTTTTATGTGGACTTATATAAGTGACAGGTGCCGATGACCTTTGACCTTTTGAGATATGTTACAAATTAGTATTTTTGATTACACATAATCTCGTAACCATGTCTCTAGAATGTCTGCAATAAACTGTGTTAAGAGAATCTACTACATATTTCCAATATCTGAAATATCTTAGTTATAGGATGAACAGTTTATTGATTATCGCTCTTCAAAAAGGGGTCATCTGGAAATAATTGGCCACTTTTCCAGCTGTGCATGTGCCATGCTGAAAAAACTTAATTTTCAGCAGGTTGACCTCACCTGTAGTGAAAGAAAAAGGCAAATAAACATCTTATCTTTACTTGATTGCTACAAAATACTACTTGGACTGTGCAGAAAAGAACTTTTGAGTGGCACAATGTTTTTACTTTCTTAATTATTGCTAATTAGAAATGCGATTTTCACACCTGGCGCCACACCTGCGGACACCGCCCATGGCCCAGCAACTTTAAAGGGCCATATCTCTGGAACGGAAGGTCCGATTTTTGTTCTGTAACTTTTATTTTTCATAAATCAACACCCTCTATTAGGGAACACAAATGTTCTGATTCCCCTGGGTATAAAACAATTTCGACTGGAAACCCTATGACATTAGTAGGATTTCCAGTGCGAAAATGGAAATTGCCACGATTTTTCATTGATCGCCCTGTATTATCGAAAAAGAACTGGACCTTCTAACTTACCAGATTTGTAGTATGTACTATGGAGACCGTGACAATGTAAAAATGTTAAAGCAGGGGTATACGATTGCTGAGATATCATTTTCTGAAAAGTGCGCTATGATGCAGAGAAGTGACTTCCGGGTTCAGGGGTCACTACACAAATACCTCTGACGTCAGCCTGATTTGCAGAGCTACGGTCCGGGATCGAGTCCAGGGGAGGGTGATTTTAAATTGTTCTTGTTTCCTTTTTACAGCCATTTAATATAAACAATAGTTTCAGCACATTCCAATAACTAGAAAAAAAACGTGTACACACGCAAACCTTGGCAAAATGCCAGCTTTTTTAAAGCACTTGTTTTCATTTTTTTCAAATGACTTTAAAATGATTTTATTTAAGTTCTTTTGCGTTTTTCTGACCAAACTTTATATTTGAGCCTCCTGTGCCCTGGTATTAAGTCCAAAGTTCCCAAAATGGTATGGTAGTGCATGGTATGTTTACTTACAGGACTCCGTTATCATTTTTGGTTAAAAACCACTTCAAAATGATTTATTGGGGAATTCTCTGCTCAATTCCTACGATTTTGGGCGTCAACAATAGAACGCATGGTCAACTCCAGGCCACCTGTGTGTAAATCAATTAGCCGTTCAGCCAACCAGCAACCAAAAGCAACAGATTATGAATCTGATTGGCTAAGCTTCGTGCGATATTTGGATCCGGCCATTTAAGATTTTACGGGGGTCAGAGACATTTGTTTGACCGTATGATAGCAAATACAAAGCATACAGGAATATACTGTAAAATTCTATAAAAACAAACAAATATTTCCAGACAGAGACACGGTATAAACAAGGAAAGACATATTCAGGCCCGACATTTTTTCGTAGGACTCTTTAATACATCCACCCCTGTAGGTTATTTGAACTGATCCGGGTCAGACATCTGGGGTTTTTCCACAAGACCACTCACGTGCACTAGCTAGCTGCAGACGATTTTTGCTACAACAGCGCGCCGTACAGAAGACTACTAGTATTTTGCTGCGTCCTACGTCAAATTTTGCGTCAGCTGTCGTCATATACAGCAGAATATATCATCAGGTAAGAACTGGCTAATCTTGCTTTCTTCCCTCCGTTGTTTTTTTGACGAGTTAATTCATTTTGGTAGTAACGTCTCCAAAGTGTAACGTTTCCAAAGTGTACTGTGTAGCTTTTTGTTGTGTACATTTTTCAGACGACATAAACGTGAACCGTCTTGGTTCTTTCTGACGTAAATTTACTCTGTAACTTTCTCCAATATTGAAAAAACAAACACATCAACGTTAACCAACAGATAGTTCTTTAAATCTTGTCAGGTAAGAAGTGATTAACTTTCTACCCTTCATTATAATTTTGTCTTTCAACGCCGTGTGTTAGAGATTCATTGTAGTCATGTGAAAGAAGAATATGTGTTTGTGTGGGGAGGGGGGCATTCCCAGATTCACTGTCGACACAGCTGATAGACTATCGAGTGTATGTTTAGTGTATGTTTAGTGTATGATTCAGCAGACCGAGTACCAAGAGTAGAGTAGAGTAGAGTTCTTCAGGCTCAGGTAGGAACTGCAGTTCCAGTTTAGGCCGCTTGTAACCAATATTATTTGATTCAGTGGACTGGGTATACAGTGTTTGAAGTGTATCTCAGGAATGTGGACCAGTATGTAATTTGTTTGTAAGTGTATGATTCTCGACAATCTTTAAGT
>NC_049981.1:28171142-28174175 GCF_000003815.2 Branchiostoma floridae
GGTGTATCTCAGAGCAGAAGTACAGTAGTTTGTGTGTGTGTGTAGTGTGTGTTCTGAAGGTCTCTGGCTGTATACAGAGAAAAGCTGACAAATACGACTGGGAATAATCCACGATGACGGGAAATATTCCACGACGACGGAAAAAAAAGTGGGGAATGCCCCATAAAAAAATGGGAAAACCCCAAAAAAATCTGACGGGAAACGTCTATGGGGGAAAACTCATGAAACCGAAGGACCATTGTTACAGATACGTTTGTAGTACAAATGTTATGGAAGACATCCATTTTATGCATGCATGATCATATTTTTCAACTTGCAGATAAAAAGGTGTCATCTACAGATATGTTTTTCAGCATATGATCTGTAGCTGTTTTCTTTTTTACTTGTTGAAGTTGAATGTTTCATAATTGTTGACCCCATGTCTACTTATTATCTCATATGATAATGATGTTATATCATATATGTATAGTCTCAAAGAATGTTGCTACATTCTAGCACTTGTAATCTTTCAGGAAAATGCCTCGGCGTAAGAAGAGGAATTGGACGAGGTGGGATGCCTGGATTGCAAAGCAGGAAACGAAGAAACCAGCTGATGAGCAGAAATTGGAGGTAACAGGTCAGGAGCCAGCAGATGACCTGGAAGTACAAGTAAGAGGGCAGGAGCAAGCAGATGACCTGGAAGTACAGGTAAGAGGGCAGCAGCCAGCTGATGACCTGGAAGTACAGGTAAGAGGGCAGGCAGATGACCTGGAAGTACAGGTAAGAGGGCAGCAGCCAGCTGATGACCTGGAAGTACAGGTAAGAGGGCAGGCAGATGACCTGGAAGTACAGGTAAGAGGGCAGGAGCCAGCAGATGACCAGGATGTAGAGGTAAGAGAGCAGGAGCCAGCTGATACCCCAGAAGTAGTGGAAACAGGGGAGTGGAAGGAAGAGTTCATGTTCAATCCCTTCACAGGAAATGATCAATTGGAACTGGCAGACCAGCTGAACCTTTCTGTGGAACGATATCTCAATATTCAGGAAAGGAATGTCCCTTTGGAGGCACCAATCAGTCCCATCAGAATTATTGGGGATGGTAATTGTTTCTATAGAGCTATTAGTTACCTTATTTGTGGCACCCAAGACTATCATGATGTATTAAGACAGCGTACAGTTGAATATATGTCAACATTGTCTGAAGATGTTTACAGGCCTTGGTTGGCGTTCGAGCACCCTGAAAAAACCATGGACCAGTACCTGTCTCGTGATGGTCGAAGCATGCAGAATCGTCATCCAGCAGATCTTGAAGCATGGGCCACACAGGTAGAAATAAATGCGATGTCTTCACTACTGGGAAGACGCATCTTTGTGTACGGTAAGCATGGCTTTAACATTAAGTGGGAATGGATGAAGTACCCATGGTGTGAGAGTAATACAAGCATGTTAGATGGTAGAAATGCTATATACATGCAACATACGAATGGTAACCATTTTGATGTTGTCACAGCAACAGTTTTCAACAAAAGACAGACAAGGAGTATGTCACGGCGGCACAGAGAGGAAACTACAGAAGCCTCACAAGTTGCCTGCATCAAGAGAAAGACTGTGCTGAATGCCAATAATGATGACGACGACCGGAAAAGGGTCAGACGAGACCGAGAAAGGAAACGGTACCAGGAGGATCCGGAATATGCCAAGGCCCAACGGGATGGAAAGAAGACTCGATATAGCACAGATAAACAGCACGCCCAGGAGAAGCGCGAAACGGAACGGGAGCGAGCACTGGAGCGCTATCACACTGATGATGACTATGCCAAGCAGAAGCGCGAAACGGAACGGGAGCGAGCACTGGAGCGCTATCACACTGATGATGACTATGCCAAGCAGAAGCGCGAAAGGGAGCAGGAGCGAGCACTGGAGCGCTATCACACTGATGATGACTATGCCAAGCAGAAGCGCGAAAGGGAGCAGGAGCGAGCACTGGAGCGCTATCACACTGATGATGACTATGCCCAGCAGAAGCGCGAAAGGGAGCAGGGGCGAGCGCTGGAGCGCTATCACACTGATGATGACTATGCCCAGCAGAAAAAAAGAAATGTGCAGATTAACAGACAGAAGAAGCAGAATTTAGCGGATGTCAATAAGGACATTGAACAGTTCCAGATGGAATGCAAAGAGGGACCAGAATATGTTTGCACTGTATGTCACAGGCTTTTGTTTCGCAATCAAGTCGTAATCTGTCATCGTGATGGTAAAAAATCAAGGTATGTTCAGGCTGTTAAGCACTGTCTTACAGGTACGTATGTACATCAATGCAACGTGGACTGCAGCCCACATGCGTGTCCCATAGCTAAGTCATCTAGGGGCAAAGAGTGGATATGTCACTGTTGTCATAGGCACATGATAGATAAAAAGACAATTCCATACGAGGCTCAGAGTAATAAGATGAAGGTCCCAGAAATACCCCCTGAGCTGAAAAGTCTCAATACTCTGGAGTCCCAACTGATAGCCAAGAGAATACCATTCATGAAAGTTGCAGCTCTCCCGAAAGGGGGTCAGAAAGGTGTTGTTGGCCCAGTAGTGTGTGTCCCAGCAGATGTGAGTGAAACACATGCAATCCTTCCCAGAATGCCTTCAGAAGCTCAGTTAATCAAGGTGAAACTTAAGAGGAAGCTACAGTACAGTGGGCATCACATGTATAGACAAATCAGTCCATTGAAGGTTGATGTTGCTTTGAAGTATCTTGTTGAAAATAATGAACATTACAGCGGTACGTCTATCGATGCAGACTGGGCTACTTCTTGGAATGAAGAAGGAGGCCTTGTTGAACCATCTGATGCTGAACAAGGAGGGAATGGCACCTTAGAAGTTCATACAGCTCCTGAGCACCGCGAGTCTGTCACTGAAGAGGGGGATCATATGGAAGGGCCAACTAGGAATGATATGGAAGATGATGAAACAGACAACGTTATTCAACTAGGTAAATGAGGAAGAAGCCATGGAAGTAGCAGCTCTTAGTGAGGAAGAAACTGTGGAAGAAGCAGCTCTGAGCAA
>NC_049981.1:28179440-28224331 GCF_000003815.2 Branchiostoma floridae
CCATTGTTATCTTCTGGAACAATATGTATACTTTCCAATCAATGGTATAATTATTTCATCAAATATTTGATTGATGTCTGCCTTGAAATGCCAAATCTCACTCTCCTGTTTGCATTGTTAAGATGTGACCTCTAGAGAAGAAAACAATTGGTCCATGAGAAGCTGTATTTGGAGGAGGCACACAGATTTTGTCCCAGGCAGCAACAGATTGATGGAAGATTGCAAATAGTTGTGGAAATGTGTACTGTTTCCAAATCTGCCTATAGTTTGATGTTTCTGCTTTGCATTGAAATTCTAACCTCCCTGTTTCTGTCCTCCATACCCCTCTACAGAAGAGAAGCAGAGCTTGGCCTTTGACTGTATGTGGAAGAAGCAGACTGACTTGATTCCAACCAGCCAGAAAAGGACACGTAGATATTGATCGCAACCGATTCTGAAAAGATATATTTTGACGGAATTGTAATTTTCTGCGAATAAGATCTAGTATGTAGTTTGCTTTTTTTCCAGATTAACTTTTAACAATGTAAAAACTTAAGCTCAAATTACATTGTATTTACATTAAGTCAATCAGATTGTGAGAGCAGACAAGTGTAAAATTGCAATTTTGTGAAAGTAAAACTGTAAAAATTGAAAGTTTTTTTTTCATTCTTACTGTTTGCTGTCTGTGTGTGTGTATGTTTGTAAGAGAGAGAAGAGATAATCATTCTGAACTTCATCCCACTTGCTATCCAACATGCCATCACCATTTTTTTTAATACAAGAAGACCAGAGACTTCATCATTGTCAAGACATGAATACCAAAATTGCAAAGGCCCTGGAGGTATATATCACAGGCATTTCCATACAAAATTTTGTTCCAATACCATGGCAATACAGAGGGGCCAAAAATGATACTAAAAATGGCCAAAAATTAATCCTCTTGAAGTGATGTATGCCAAAAATGTTTCGTTCTACCGTGCATATGTCGAGGGCACCCTTATACCAAATTCCATGTTATTCTGTTGTAATACCAGACCACAGATATCTCCATTTTGGAATGTTTATTTTTTTCGATATGTGTGATTGTGGAAGAACATTTTTGCATCGGCAGAGGGGCGGAGTGAAAATGGTGCATTTGCTCATAAGTAAATGTCGGCCTTTTTTGTCGTTCATTTCGAGAAGTTACTGTTAGAATGTTCGATTTCCGCACAGGGGTGATTTGGAACAGTTCAATTTTGCATGGGAACGGGTATGGCTGAAATATGCTGTATTTGCTCTGAAGCAAATGTCGGCCTTTCTAGTTATTTTTCCTTTGATGAAGTCTCGTTTTCAGGCTTCCCATCATCATCATCTCATTCTTTGGGTGTCACAAAGTGTTAGATATGAACATTGATGAAAGCAAGCGTGGCGGACTTAGAGCACTAAAGCCGCCGATCGGATCTGTCAAGACTCATTTTCTCCACGCGCTTTCCATAGTACGTACGTATCTCGGCACTTCACTAGTGTTGAGACAGGTTACAGTATAAACAGCAAATATATGCCGTAATTCTGGGGCGCCATGCTTTAATGACTGATAGAGCCTCCGTCGGTCAATATAGTAACCATGGTAAAACCCATCAGCTCTACATCATGGGCTGTAGCTTTTGGCCAATGTATAGATAAGTCAACAGTAACAAGAGCTCGTAGAACCCAAACCTCCGCCCAATGCTAAATAAATTCTAGTATATGTGGATATTCATCGATTTTTAACCATTCACTCATTCCTTGCTGTTCATTTCTTACTAACGTGTAAATGTTATTATCATTAAATGAAAATCACCTATCATATATGTTTTCTTACTAACGATAGAAATTAGGCCTTAATTTGCATAATTTATATCTGATGATAGCCCCATGTACGAAAGTTTCATCATTTGCTATTATGATATGATAGTGTTTTATTATTTTATCAAAACCAACGTCTCTTTTTATGTTACATATTGCATGTGTTTGAAGTTCTTATAATGGAAGACGAAGTTTGTCAGCAATTCTACAAATTTTGTAATAATTTGCTCACTTTGTTGCAGTACTTGTTCCCTGCCCCCAAGGCTTTCTTCTAAAACACAGCCCACTAGTTTATACTGACTGACGGGGAGGGGGGGGGCGGGGTAGCCCAAGGCTAACCATTACTGGCATTAGGCACGAAGCAAATGGTATAATGGACTGTACCTCACTCCTTTCCATAAGGTATCGTCCTGTAATGCCGCAAAAATAGGGAGAGGGGCAATATGTTTCTTTGCGACATCAATAACTACCCACGTACCAAAACCCAGACAAATCCGTAGAAAGGATCGTTGGTCATACATGCAAACACACATGTGGAACTAAAAGCAACACCCCCGGAGGTAACAACAGTAGAATTAGAGTCTAGAGAGACAGTTAAACATACCAGGTACGCAAGCTACATTAATTTTGTAATCTATCCTTTCATTTATCCTTCCATTTGTGTAATCATATACGTAGGTATAGTATAGGTGAGTAAAACGTCCACAGACAGCACACTACCGTTAAGACTTAGCGCTCTGGAGAAATCCTCATGGTTCTGAAGCTCTCGCTCCGTTTTGTTTTACGGGCGTTGACCCTTTTAGCTGCTCTGACTTTATTTTTAGTCTTGACTACGTGTTTGGTGAATCTCCATCTACAACGCCTCGGCACACAAGATGTAGCTGAACAAAGTGCGCCCTGGTGTCTGTGTGTAATTTGGCGTGGGCCGTGGGGTCTGTTTCTTTGTTGCTCAGGTGCAGTTGGTCTTTAGAGGCTTATTAGATGGACTAAAACAAACACTTCGCCATTTCTGACTCCCTCATCTCCACGTAATCTCTGAGGTGTCCCCCAATCCGGGATATACAGGATGTCTGTAACACGCAGCAACCCCATCCCACTAGGGCGCTGATTTAACTGTCACAGCGTCGCGACCTAAATTTGACAGAGCGCTCAACAAATTTGAAAGATACGCTAAGTGTGTTTGTATCCTTTCAGTCGTGCTTCTACCACATATTCTTTTCCAGTCGTATTCAATACAGAAATCAAGGGTTACACGAATTCAATTTAGGTCATGCGAAGAATGTAGAATGGGGCGATTCTAATGACAGCATATATATGTATGTGCTGTCTCACCTCACCTACAGCAAAAATATTCAAAGTGTCTGCAAGTTTGAATGCATTTTGAATATTACACAAAGTGAAAACATGTATTCCCAACCAACAGATTGACTCATAAGAAGCACACAAAGCGGAAATAAACTTTTCTTCGGCAAAAGCAAACGACATTAGTCTCCACCTGAGCTTCAGCTGAGAAAAATAGTAGAAATTGGCTAAATAGACAGATAACATGCCTGAGGGGTTAGTGAGCCAGGTACAGTAGAGTACAGCTGTACTCCTATTCCGGCTAACTCCTCTGGCATGTTACCTGTCTATTTGGCTAATCTCTGCTACTGTTAATTCCAGCGACCTGCCGAGTCTCAGTGTTGAGACAAGTCGACATATGGCGGAGGAAGAGGTACTTAAGCATTTCCTGTCGGTCGTGATCATTGCCGACATATGGTTCGTGGGTATTGTCGAATAATAATGATGAATTCTGGTTTTGAAAGCATTTTGTAAGATGTAACGTGCTTCCATGCAAAACGTGTAACGGTTATGCCATCAGGATGTTCGCCTGGTCGGCAATCTTTACAGGCGGTTTCTAAACGGCGATCACGCTGCGCCCTCGCTGCGACCTAATTGATTGAAATATCAGGCAGAATGGAAATGTATGACCAGAACAACCACAAGCGTTTTTCTCCATGAAATTTGTTGAGCGCACTAACAAATCTCTTAGCACATTCATATTGAGTCACCGGGACATATTCAGACTTGAAAACCTGAATATTCCTATGTTAGATTTAAATTCGTTATCTGATAGTTCTTTTGTTTATCTGCTACTTAAAGAATCGGCTTTAATGGCATCTGATATAAATTCCCAAATTCTCTCCATAACTCAATCATATTTATCCGAAACAAAACGATTTTAAAATTGCTTTTTGACTATCCTTATCCTTTACTATTGGTAACATAAGTTTATCCGTCCGTTTCTTTTTAGAATTAGGCGTTCCCGTTCCATCTTTTTTGTCCTATGTTGTATTGTTATTTTGTATAGTGGTGTCTTTAATATAAGCCTGTGTGCTTGAGTGGGGGTACCACTATGTTTTGTACTGTATTAATGTTGCAATAAAAAATAAAAATAAAAATCTCTCGGTCACAGCGAGGCCGCCGCCCAAGTGGAGCAGGTATCTCCCTGCACACGGCACGCTGGCGACGTCACTGCGTCCTAGATAAGACTTGTGTAACTCTTGACTGTATGATATGTGGAAATATCATACAAAACGTACATGTATGACTAAAAAGGCAACAAAACACACCTAGCGTAAAAGCAGTGTACTCTATCAAGTCGCTCGACCGCAGAGACGCCGCCAAAGTGCCGCAGCTTCAGTGACATACCCGGGTATGGCTGGTTCATTCTTGAAACTGTTGCTCTAAATCTGTTCCCGTCACATTAGCTTTTGAACTGGGTAATCCAGTCTACCGCAAATTAGTATGATTACACAGGCCTGCTATTACGGACACGCCATTTCAGCCGTAATCATGCATATTAAGTTTGACCAAAAGCCCGCGCCGGTAAAGACGCCGACGCCTTTAGAATTACAAGCAATCTTTAAAGTTTATCTTAGGACTGACACGGACACCTTCTTTTGATGTTAAGAAATACAGCATGTTAATTGATTAAGTTAAGAGTGCGAACTCAGAAGGTTACAAGAAATAGAATAGAATGCAATTCCGATTTGGTGAACAATAAAGAAACCATCATTAGCGGTATAGCAAGTGAAAAGAAGTCGAATTCACCAAGTAGAGTAGAAGTATTGTGTTAGATTTACATTGAATATGTGTATCTGCAAATTATCCGTTTGTTATGACCTTTACCTAACCCGCTGAGTATATATGTACAATAAAAGTCATATATGATACATGATGATTATGTTATAAGAAATAACTCATCCATATAAACGCTCAAATGTCCAGTATGATCTAACCAACACCTAACTAACATACATGTAGTTTTCTAGTGAGGTTCAATGTAGTTCAGTCCATTACATCGATTATTGGAACAAAGCTATGTACTTCAGCCCACCATGACTTGACAACAGCCCAAGTATGATGTGGCATGTACTTTACGGAGAACATACTTGACTCACCTGTGCGACGCTGTGCTTCTCCACAGAAGTGGGATACAATCTCAGACGGTTCTATTTTGGCAGGCTGAGCTTCTGACGTGAGCGCGTGGTTGCTAAGGAGACGAATGTCCAATACCTGCCTGTGGGCCTGGCTAATGGAACTGCGTGTATTAGCGAAATTAAAATATAACTACCGTTACAAATAAAGACCAGATCTATTTTCTTACAACACTACTTAAGATATGAAGTTGATTAAAAAAAGCTAATGCCCTTCCTATCGTAGCGAGGTCAATATTGAACATAAATTGGTTTGAAGTTTGGTAAAAAGGTCACATATCTTTTGACAGTGAACTACTTCATTTTGTTTAGATTTGCATGAGCCCCTGAGTTGATTTTAAGATGACCACTTCCTTGTAAATCCACCAGAAGGAACGGGCAGTTCCCATTATCTACTACCAGTTATAATGTAGGAGGCTGAAATCAAATCTGTATAAGACATGTCTCTCTTGGCTGCATATGTGTGTCTTTTTGTCATTTCTGAACAAATGAAAGTTCCTATTTTCCAGCTGCTAGGATTGGGTAAGGTATGATATTGGGGCCAGTTGGATACGTGATATGTTCAGTGTACTAGGTAACTGACTGACGTCAGAGTTGGGTTGAGCAACGGAGGGCTCAAAATGAGAATCTTGATCATCCTTGTTTTCCTGGAAAATACGTATTTTCATAAGTAAATGTGCAATTTCATCCACCACTTTACTTTTGACGGACTGCCAATGGGCGTTCATCTCGAAACCACCTGTTGGTCTAGCTAAACAATAAAGCGAGATATTTACTCTGGTGAAGATATGTGCCTTTACCTTTGCGCCTCGTGTGAGCTCATTTATAAGGAAAATATTTGGTACGGTGATGATGAAGTTACCTTTTACTCAAACATGGAAGGGACGTCTGTTTTACGGTCAGGCACGAAGGTAATGCCGAATAGCCGGCGTTTATTTATTTATTATTTACTTATTTATGTTTTCTTTATACAGGGTTGACACACTCAGTACTTGGCGCACTGCTTTCCAGGCGTGCCCTGTACAGAATACAATACACAAAATAGCATAACAAAGAAATCAGATTAACTAAACAAAGAAAGAAAACAAAATAACGATATACATATATATATAAGCATACATCAAAATCGTAACTTATTAATCAAAGTTAGTGCCGGCGGCGGCGGCGTTGAACGGCGGCAAGTAAAGCCAGGCTTTTAAAAGAACCTTCTCGTGAAAGAAGCCAATTAGTATGCTAGTACGCCTTGAGGCACAATTCGATTAGTTAAAGGGGAATTTATGGCTGCACTCGACCTGTCAACAAAATCGGATTCAGGAAATTGACAAGGCCCATGCAAAGAGCGGCTGTTAATATCTTCTAATATCGTCTTAACTTGACGATAACCAAACGCAGGAAACAGAATCTGGTGTTTTCCTCATGATGTTTCCATGCTTTCATGTTCTGTCATCCTTATCAGCTCCTTGAAGGAAGCGGCATAAAACAAGTCTTTGATGTATCTGTAGGTACTAGGGCTGGGTACCGGTACAAAAAATTCAGGTCCAGGTCCGGTTCAGGTCCAAAGGATCAGGTCCAGGTCCGGACCTAAACCTGGACCTGATGCAGTATGACTCATACCAATGGTCCATTTCACTACAAATAGATCTGTTTGGTGGAGTATTAGACTTACACCGGCGTTTTAAAATCCTTCAACACTAACTGCACCTGTACGATTGGCTGTAAAACTTGGTAGAAATTACTATAAACTCTACTCTACTTCACTCTTGTTATTTTCTTCCACCTACGAGCGCCAAAACGTGTGAATGCCTGATAAAATAAGCTGTTAATTTTCTAATCGGTCCAACATCCGGTCCACCTAATTTTTTCAGGTCCGGTTTTTCTGGACCGGTCCAATAAGAAAAAACGGTTTTGTACCGGTACGCTGTACCGATAGCCAGCCCTAGTAGGTACTATGGCATGGTCGCAGCTAGTGTGGTCCACATGAGGCGCGTCGATGTTGGACACCGTATCCATGTTTTCTTTTATCATTACCTATCGTGTACGACTTAAACTGAAGATGATTTTACAAGCATAGTAATTTCGAGATGAATTCGGGAGAGCATCACATGCTTTTGATACAAACATTTTTCATCTGATTGAAGGCCAGCTTTGAAATGGAGACGCTTCCTAATGAGAGACTTGCCGCGTTCTTAAAACCTGTCATCTCAGATATCATAGCCGTTGGCGGCGGATTGAATCTGTTACCTTGCAGCGCCTTTTCTGCGATAGTAACCTCTCTGTTTCCAGTAGCTCTGCATTCAAAACATTTTCCTTAGCAACGGTTGCCATTGAGTATACACAATCAATGTTGCTACATGGTCAATTTTGTGTATATCTGCTTAATTTGCATAAATTGGCTTGAAGAGTCCCAGAACCATGATGTCCCACCGGGCCATCTTACCTAAAATGGTCATCACCGTTCTATGACACAGGACTAATTACGTACAGGATGGATTACGTCTAATTTTCTAGGCCTCTTCCGAGAATCTCCTCCTAGACTAAACGGGGTTGTTTTACTTCACATGTGCCAGCTAAAATGTGTATTGATATAATTACTACACAATCATACACATAATTACTAAAGACGACACATTTCCTTTAATTCCTTCTGAGGCGTAAAAAAATGGTTGCTTATCATATGATGTCTTCGCCATTTACATGTAATCGGCAACTCAGACAACAGATTTGAAGCTATATAACCACTACCCTGTCATACTACGGATTTGGGCTTGCATTCATAAATGTTGTTTTTCAATGTGTATGATTCCGTCGCGAATATGTCACGGCTTGCGGGTCCAGTAGTCTCTACCAGACCGACTACGCCGGCTATTACAGGGAAAATAAAATGCCAGGGGAGTTTGCTACAAGAGGGTTTGGTCGGCCGCAATAAAACTAAACCGCTCATTTTCTGTGCAAAGGCAGTAGCTTTGAAGTTCAGATCATGTAAGCCATGTGATTAACGCGCGGTGGACCCCACCTGCCATATCAACCATCATCAGGGAGCGTAGGACCAGATTTGCCGGTCATTGTTTTAGAAACAAAGCAGAGCTTGCAAGTGAACTCATACTGTGGAAGCCAGCACACGGGTATACACGTGCAGGGCGACCTTGACTAACCTACATAGACCAGCTTGCCCGTGATGTGGGGCTTCGGGTCGAAGACCTAAAGAACGCTATGGGGGACAGAGGCGTCTGGAAGGAGAGGGTGGACTTGGTCCGGGCAAGCAGCCCGCGATGATGATGATGATGATGATGGACCCCACCAGCAGACGGCGGCCAGGGATCAAATTACTCATGCCATCAAAACAATGTCAGTTCCTCGTTATCTACACGATATAGCAAGAATAGTAACAATTTATGATAAACATCGATGGAACTATTTCAATTTAAATTCTTATGGAGAATATTTCTTCCATGCTTTTTAAGAAGAATATGATGAGTAAGATCATTCGGCAGTTGCGTTGTTGTGCAGTTAACCGGACGGGTGGGCTTGACGAGAAATATGTGCGCTTTCTATAGGCGATTTAACCCATTCTGAGTTGAGCAAAATGAATCGTCATGACCGACCAGCCATCCAAATTCTAGATTCTGCACCACTCAAATTGTTACTCAATTTCTGAAAGGTTAACCGATGGACCGCATTAGATATCGATTAGTGGACTTCAAAGAACGTACATAAAAACCATAGGCCTCCGGATTAGGAACATTCAACATTTGCGTGGACTGACTCCCCTGGACAATTTCCCGACTTTTTGCCGAATTCCATGATGCCCCGTTCCCCCGAAGGAACGCCTGGTGGAGATTACAGGTCAAACACAAATAGGCATTGTCAAGCACGGCTCCGAGCAGATAGTCTTTTACCACCCTCTATCGGGCAAATGTTAAATTGCAGTGTGACAACGCTTAAGGTTCGAAGAGTCAGCTCTGCACATGTCGACTACATGGAACACACAAAACACACGACACCCAAAAAAGGACTACCCATGGCCCAAATAAGCAGAAATGGCTGTACATTATCACAATATCACAAAGGTAAAGAACTACGGTTATCATAACCATCAGTAAATCAGGAGATAGGTCCTTATTGGCTACACTGCATATATATTGTTCTCGATATAATGATAAAACGTACAGAGCTGTTCACATTACTTTCCGCTTGCTCTAAAGACTTTGCTACTCTCTGTTCGATAGATAAATTTGACTACATTCTGTGAGGCGATAATCCTCACTGTGTACAAGTAGGTAAATATATCCACGATTGTTTATACCGTAGAACCAATAGTGTAAATGACGTGCTATACCCTTTATGTTAATGTATCCATATCTATAGATATCCATATATGTGTGTTTAGTTGTACTGTAAGTAGTGTAATACATGTAGACCTTACGAAAGTCGCTGTACTTTTGTCGTGTCAATAAAGATTGTCATATATCTACGGATGGAGTGAAATCCATGGATGATATGGCTATCAATCCATAACCAGAAATGTTGCATCGTCTGTCACACGTTCTTTAACCATCATGTACTTCATCAAACTACCGCAGCGTGTCGCTGAGGAGACGGATTTGGTGGGTCTTTATTTAGATTATCAATAAAATTGATTTCAGTTTGTTCTAAAATACGGTAAAACCTTAACCTGTTTTCGAATACAAAACTCTATCTGTATTTGTATGACCAGCTTAACCGCCCATCGGCATAACAAAATAGCAAATTCATGTCGTGAGGGAAGATAATGCTTTCAAACAGTTCTTTAATCAGGCTTTTACATCACCACATGTGTACCTTAAATAGCCCAATTGAACCAGGTTAATCTACTTGCCATTTCAATGTTATCTACATGGTTATGATGCACACATGATGATGCTTTGATTGACACTGGTGTAACCCACAGGTCGAAAACATTTGCTACACGATCGTTCTCAATTGAGACGAATGCGGATAAAAGCCTTATCGTATGTGCTCCTAGAATACATGCCGTGTCTACTATTGCTGAAATTACTTAGCCGGGAGCATCTCCACGTTCTCAGAACTGCCGGCTATTATCACGCCCTCGTATCGAACAAAGGGTTTTTATCTTTCCCCACTGATTGATTCTTATTGATCTTGAGAAGAAAAATCAATGCTACTTTCTTGAACAGCCGCGAGATTCTGGGTCAGATTCCTTGGATCACCGAGTGTGCAAATGATCCGGAAAACGATGCTAGTCTGGCGATACGTAAAATGCTACCACGGTGAAGTACACATATATTTTCAGCACACCTCTGGGACGTGTCCCCGATCTCTGATCAATGGAACGCTTACACGGAAGAACTGCCCAACATCAAAACTGGTACGGTTTTTCAAAATGACGGACTGATCAAGCAAGGTGTTGTAGATGTTATCGACAGTAGACTACATTTGGCCGTGAACCACAACGTTTATTTTGTGTAAATCAATGCATGTAATATTACCGCGGGATGGAGGTGTCGAGCGTCGTGCCTTGACGTTCGTAACCAGGTAAAGAACAACAGTAGTCGGGCAGACGTTTAGCAGATTGTACATGTATAGGGTTAGGCGTTACCACACTTCGAATTTTCAATGTGTTTGTTATATCAACACCCTATTCAAGGTGTAATATTCGAAAGCATGTCGAGTAAAAGACTTCCTATATGGGCTGTGAGACACCCCTATTGCCCAACAGATATCTCTTCATTGTTGTTTGTGGCAACTGCCGATCGTAGCATCATCTCTTCATGCCCGGATTGAAAGCACATTAACGTCTTCCGAAAGGTGACTGAAAAAACGTCTTATATATGGGCTTGTCTTTTGTAAAGTGGGTCAATCTGACGCTTGTGAAATCGCTATTCTGTGTTTAGTAGTTGTGATTTGAAGTTGATAGGCAAATTTATTGTAATATTTACCCTGCTGTGCTTAATCTTAAGTTATGGCCTCGCATCTGTGGTCATTTACTATTATGGTATGTAACTCAGCTTAATGGTACATTTTAATCCTGGCTGTTGCCCAGTCAAGGAACAATAAGGAACCGACTTAATGTGCTCTTGCCCCGAATGTCGATGATAAGCTAGAGGTGTTACAAATACTTGTTTACAGTCCTTAGCTTCAATGTGTTGCATTAGAGTTGATAGATAGTGAGCTACATAGCAGCTATGACCCCTTTCAGCACCGTGGCTGAAGATCTCATTGACCGTCGATTGACCACAAACGCCAATTTGCTTTAATCCCTGCAATAATAGCCAGCATGACAGGTAACATGTGACACTGGACACGGTTGGCCTACAACCATACATTAGGAGACGAGCAAGATTCTCTCTAAGAACGATCTTCTTTCTCGAAGTGAATATTGATGATAGTCAATTTTAGCTATTTTTGAAACGATCAATAGCAAACTGATATGGTTACAGTTTTTGAAGAGTCTCTTGCTTGTTCTTGAATTGTTTGAAACACATATGCTATAATGAATTGATGTTTTCACACTACCTTACACAGCGACGTGTGCTGCATTCAGCGCAAAATAACATGATCATTTATGACTAATACGACATATTCATTCAAGCCCAGAGCTAAGCCCGTGATTTTATGGCATTTTGCTGTGAGTAGCAGGAGGAAATTCTAAAGCTTCAGCACCTCCAGAGCACACCACATTTGTCACGGGCTGTCTTCAGGGACTTACCGCGAACGTACATGTAGTTTGGTAGTGATTATACACCATTTCACTGCAGGCAATCACAGAATAACTCCCCCATTGGAGCTAATCCCCGCCTTATCGGCAACAACGGGAGTCTATTCTAACGGAAGACCTCAAAATCATTAAGAAAGGTTCGACACGTGGGTCAATCTATAAGAACTGTAGATTCATGAGCGCCTAATCTCGTGCAGCAGCCCCTTCCCGTGGCAGATCGATTATCACCGACACTGAATGATTCATACACGTAGGGAGGGTGTGGCTTACTTAGATACTTGTCTTCAGCAATCGGCAGGAGATGGCTGGGAACTTCTTTAGAAACAAATATACGTCAAGCTTTCTTACTTCTCTTTCTAACCAGGATTACCATAACGTGCATCAATCATCCGACCAGCCAACCACCTATCCTAAACAACCAATTTGACTCTGTCCCTTGAGTGGTTGCTTAAGACATGCTTGACTGTTATGTGAGTTTGATAGGACTTTTTGAATCTGAGCCTCCTCAATGCGTGTACAGAGATCAGTGTCAAGTTTAGTTTTGTGGCTTGTTGCCACTTTCTTTAGAGTAAGTTAGTAAGAGTGAAGGCTACATTTCCTCAACTGTTTAAATGCCAATCCTATCCGCATATATAGGCATGCATGCAACATGCTTTAGAGTACAGCGTTCTCAAGTAAACCCCGCGTAACAGGTGGCATCTATTAATGCAACACAGTGAAATATTTATGGTATACCTGTATATTCTCATTCATTGTCTCTTATTCGTTTAGTTGATGTTTTATCTCAACGGAAGGGAAACAAATTGTGTTTGCTGTGTTATTTCTGTTCTTCAGAGGTCAATGACCTGGCACTAGTAGATTCTAGTGTAATAGACACCATGCGGTATTCGATTATGTAGCCAGTGACAGGACGTAGCCGGAGGGGCTGGTCACCGTATGCACGAATGGGTTCGAGTAATAATAAACAGAACAGTAGTTTCTTAGGCTGTACAATGTGGAGGTAGCCATTGTGGATTTGCTTGCCAATGTTATCACTCTTGTTATTTATATACTTAAGGCACTTTGCTTTGACTTAAGTTGATTCAATAGCAATTATCTACTCGTACTCTTCAGAATCCTATTCAGCACTATCAGATTTTCTAGTCTTAACACAAGAATTCAGTTTGTTTGCTGGTTTGTTTGTTTGTTTGTTTGTTTGTTTGTTTGTTTGTTTGTTTTAGGGCAACAGCCATCGTGCGTGTGTAATTGAACTGTTTGGTTGGATGTGTCAAAAAGAAACGTTGATTTTCTGGTGACCATCCATCGGTGGCGCCTGCTTATTTACCTTCGTTGTTACTTGGAAATGTATGTTGGAGTTATGACATAAAGTTCTCATTTAACTCCACACAGGGGGATTCTGTAAGTAGTCATTACATTCTTCAAGTTTCCGATAGATGGATAGATGTGAAGGGAAGCAATTTCCTAGTAAAACATCGTAACCGTAAATCTACCGTTTTGCAATTGTTTTAGTAAAGACGCCAATGGCTGGAGCATTTTGACGGAATCAGATTTTGCACAGTAATAGCATTCGTCTCAATACATTTGCTGGCTGTTGAGCATCAAAGTCCCTGAAGATATTTGCCTTTTTTCAGCTGGTATAAAATTGAGGATGGCTCTCTGCTGTTGTTAAAATTGCATTTACGACCATTGTGCAAGATTGATTTTGAGAGTACCTGGGTTTCTTTGTCTCCTGATAGCAAATTCCTTTGCGAATATGGCATTTGACCAATTTCCGGAAGGCGTTTTTAACAAATGATATCTGGGCCCATTTCTAGCTCGCTACTTTCAATCACCCGTTCCCCGTGGACTCCAACATTGAGGTTATCATCCTCCTTGATGGATAGGGTCGATATAGATTGTCAGAAACGGAACAAATTCCGCCATCAATTTCACACAGGTCAGATCATCGCCAATTTACAGCACGTCGTTTGTACCGGGAAGATTAACAGCAAATTTCATGGTCAGTCCGCGGTGTCGGCGGCTTCTTCAAACAGCGATATTCTGGAGGCGGTGTGGTGCCGGAGGTCGCCACGAGTTGGCAGCACGGCGATTTCACGGCTCCACAACCAGCGCGGCGAGACAATGCCACCAGACCTCCCACGGGATACTTAAGATGAGAAATGAGCTGGCTCGGAACCTTCTAGGTCAACGCCTATATAGGTGAAACTTGCTCAGACAGAAACGCACTCAGACAGTCTTATTGTACTGGGAACTTGCCAAGATAAAGTGAAATGGTAGCAGATGGACCTGTCATCCAACTTTGTACAGCACATGCCTAGATTCTCTTCCCAAGCTGAGGCATATATAGAGGCTGTGGATGGACGAAAATGTCACTGACGACGTGCCTGTTGACGCCATTCTCTATAGGATAATACTTAATATATATATGCCTTCACACAAAATAGAAAGATAACGACAGTCGTGTGTCGCTTTGCAACACACATTCAACACACTTCATTGTGTCTTCAATTAATATTGCATAACCTAGAATACATGTGTAGATTATACTAGATAATTAATTAGCTAATCAGTGATCTTATATAACGTTTTGCCTGACAATCTACCTGCTACAATTGTTGCGCAATAAATGTTGACTTGAATTGACAAGGAAGCCCATGTACTAACATCATTGCTCGCTGCAACCTTAAGCGCAGATACAAAAATGATTTGATCTAGGTTTTGAGGTTAAACGTTAATAGCTGCCTCTAAAAATGGAAAAAAATGCGACAAGTTCGTGAATAAAGAAAAGGTAACCTTAGGTAAGGTCTGGTCGACGTGCTATGTTGAGCATGTTGGGTGTAAGAGTGTGTTGGCGTGCGTTACCGTCATGTTGAAAGACGCATCGATGGTGTACTTTAGACGCGCCAAATGCATGCTTATAACATTTCATTGTGCATTTGCTAGCAAAGGCCTCACGGGATCCAGGGATCATCCATCCGCAGATCAAACGCACTGGTCACGATCGAGTACAGAAGCGACACCTTTCACAGAGTACTTCCGTCTTTTTAAATCAATGGTTTGTCTGCTCCAAGATGTTCTACACTTTCATGTACACCCAGTGAAACATGAAAGAAAGACTGGAAAAGCAATAGAAAGCCTAAGTTTACAAGTCAGGAATAGTACTTACCAGTACCTGATCCCCTAAATGACCATATTCCAGTTATCTGCTTCTGTGGATCTTGCATGAACGAGCGAATGTCGGAATTCAATGCGCACTCCATCAATAAAGCATTTTTTGTAAGCAGCTTGTTGGTTAGATTTGTACATAATTGAGCCATTTCAGTGGGAAAAGTCGGCTCTTAAAAACATTTAGTTGTGAATAGAGAACGTTCTTGTATAGCCATTCACCAGACTGGCGAAGCTATTAACGGACACACAAGTGTGGTTTTATACCGTCATTGCTGCTGCAAGATCACGTATTGTTTTGTGTTAGTCATTCCTTATACCTAATACAGATACATAGGCACAGTGCAAAAATGACAATTTTACTTCTGTCGTCAGCTTTTTTTTTTTACAAAATCTGTGACTGGCATATCTTCCAGCCCTTTCCTTCCATGAGCACTATGTCATTGCAGGTATGACCGGCGTCACGCCGACCGCACATAGAGGGTGTTGAACCGTCGTTTGTGCACCTCGACTGAATTATGTCTTCACCAAGAAGACTGACCGAAATGTACTGCAGTCAGTTCTATTATCCTTCTCACTTATACCGTCAGATAGAATGAACTTTGCCCCTATGTTGGTTGAATACCACAGGGACAAATGTCAAGGATAACTATTCCGTTACTTTTAACGGAAGACGATACGAGACTTCGTAACTTGACGTAGAAAATGTCAAGCATAGAGATGTAAAATAGCAGTGATCTGTTTGGCGGTGATATAGCAGCATAATACGGACAGTCTTAGCTTTCCATACATGGATGAAACGTGAAGTGCCCTGGGTTTAAACCACAAGAATCTTTAATCATGAGCGGTTAATGGACATGTCAGTCTCCCCACAATCACCACTCTCCAAGGCACGGAGATTTCCGATGACGTTGCAGAGCGGAACAGGGCATGACAGGTTTGATCTTTAGGCTTTACTTCCATAAGGAGTGGTGATGGGCGAGCAAGAGGCTTCCAAACAACTTATAAATAAACTCCATGCGGAGTCAGGCTAGGCCTAAAAGTTACGGAACTTCTAATAAAATCTTTGCATGGCAAAACTTATTCCCTCCCTCGCGAATAGAACTCGCCGATCACGAATGTTGTGAAGGCGCATGCAATGGCAATTTGATTGGGTACTTAATCATGTTGTATAATATCATGACAGGCAGCGGGTGTCATCAATCAGATATCCGCTAGGGGGATTGTTACAGATGCGCTGGGACTCAAAATATTGTCAAGGTATCAGCTCTGGGTCTGAATAATTGTTTCTGCTTTAAAAGTGGTCTGAATCAAATGGTTATAGAAATCTGTAGCGACTTTCACTGAAGTATAAGGAGTAATTGTTACCATTTAACTCTTTGTTTTTCACTCTGCATATCTAGGCTTGACAACGTTGCCGTGTAATCGTGTTCTGTGTTCTCTAAGGCATGGTTTGGATTCGCGTGTTGCAAAGAGAAGTTGCTTTAAACCTAAACAATGACACATGATGACGTCTATACGACATAGCGGCACAACAAGTAAGGTTTATAGATAGCGCTTGTAAACAATTTTAACATGCCTGTCAGAGAAGATACCTGTAGATTATGCTGATAACTGTGAATGCTTTTCAGACTCCAGACTACCAACTACGAGCTTCTCACAGACTCGATCGAAGCATTATGGAACTCACCCACAAACTTTAAGGTTTCTTATTCATATACTACGACATTCAAGATGACCATATTCCATCTTCTTCGGGGCATATCATGACTGGTTCACTTTGTACTGCAGTTAGGTGTCACTGCTAACGACGAATGTGATAATACGTTATGTCTGGGAGTACGTGTTCAATGTCTATGTACGTAAATGTGTAACGATAATTCACGTTTGGAGATGCACATAGCAGTGACACCTAGCTGCAGTGCAAAGACGATCGTCGACTCTTGACAAACATGTGATTGTGAATTACAAAGAACTTTGTTACTCAGTCATTTACCACACTGATGATTGATGAAACTAATCACAGATTATGCAAATCAGTTGAGGACTTTGAAACACCATACTCTCGTTATTGGAAGGTAAAAATGATCCATTTACACAAAGACAACTACGGAAGTTGCCCCAGGGTGTACTTCTCAACACACTGCATGAACATTGCGGGAATGCCGCTTAGCCACACTGAAGAGTACCCCAGGATTTAATGCATAATGCATAACAAAAGTTTGATCTTACTATATATAACGTTAGTATGTAGTGAATCCCAAGGTTCTCCTCTAGCGACATGGTTTAATGACTTTCCAGTATTATAAAACATGGTCTTTGGGGTTTAGGAATAAACAACTGTAAGATGTACCCCCCGGCCTCATGGATCAGCCATGTTTGCCATTGTCAGTTTTCTGGCTGTGTACCAAGTACTGTACGTCAAAGATAGTAGATTATTTCTTTCTTAAACACGAATCATATTATAATATTCAACCCAAACCACAGGAAAATGTTGGATCTAAATTTTAAAAAACGGCATTATTCAATCTTGGACGTGTAACCTTTACAAAGGCACGAATCTAAAGGTTTTAAATCATGAACATAGGATGTTTTATTGAACATGTTGCCTTTGAATGGGAAATTATAATCCGCACATACAATACAATTTCAGGGTACTTAGCTCTCCAACCCTCTCTAACTTCCAATTTCCACAATATACAGCGTAACCCCTCGCGCTTGCTTTCATCGTTAGCTTTATTTCTTGGTAGGTAAATTTTATCAGCTATTAGAAATACGGGCCCATTGGAAGTATGACATTTGTGTTACGTTTATTGTTTACAACACTTGTGAACCTGTCTCTGGTTGTGACTGCTTAAAGCACTGCTCACTAACCAGTGCAGTGGGCGCCTGAACACTTCGTTAAGCCGCTCCTCCATTACTGCCGCTCCGTGATTGCTTTAATGTTGTCGACATGCTCTGGGAGATCTTCGCCGATAAAACAGATGTTTTATATATATGAGATTAGTCCGTTTTCTTTATCTAAAGCTGGTCATGTAAAACAACGAGGCATGGAACCGTTAATCATCATCGCAAGGGCGTAAACCTGTCAATAGAAATCCCGCTACTTATGTTACCTCGTGGAAACTTTTAACTCTGTCACAGCACTCTGATCTAATCTTCATATATTTATGACAACAAGTTTCGTCGAATTCTTTATCTAATTCTCTAAAACACATTGATTTGCTCAAATCTTATCACCCTCTGTATACAGATGCTCCATAACACAGTTAGCATTCCTCGGCAGATATGTCAGCAAGCCACATTTTCTTTTGCTCCGAAGACCTTGACACGATCCCAGTGACGCCTGTATGCAAACTAAAAGGCATTTCTTGCTTATCAGTTTAGATCTCGTCGCACAATATGGCAGGTTGAACGAGACCATTACTGAGGTCCTGTGACACAGGTCAGGGAGTCAGACAGAGCGACGTGCGGCCCTGCGGAGACGCAGATAAATGTTATGGTCCTAAATGAATTATCTTATCTTCCAAAGTCACATTGGCCGCAGATGGCTGACCTTGGATGGAGCTGAAGGGCGTGTGTTTAACTTCAATTGCCGTCTTGAGGCATTTAGCTAGGAATTTAGAATTTTGAGATAACGTTTGCAAAAATAATGTGGCATGGGGACGTGAGGACGAAGTCAGATGGTGTAGAGCAGATAACAGGCAACAGTGCAAAGCTTTGGTTTTGTGCCTGGAAATTGTTTGACAAAAAGATGCCGCTCCGGCTATGTGCCTCTTTGGCTATATGGGCATCTAACGTTGATCTTCTGAATCACAGTTGAGCCGTTGTCTCCAACACACAAAAAATTGGACTTACGTTTCGACATATCAACTCCAGTTTTTGTCAAGGAATAAGCAATCTGCTGCTTCTGAACGGTTACATTATGCGAATAGAACACGTGACTCGGTGAGGAATGCATAATACATGTACGTAAGATCTGGAGTTGATCAGCCGAAAATTTGGGTAATTCTTAAGCATTTTGTGTTAGAACTTGCAGTTAAACTTTTTACCAACACAAATTAACTTTCAAGGTACGACAGCAAACTGGTCAAATGAAAGGGTTGTGAGGTATTCTATAGGCCTAAAACATTCAAAGTCCACCAATGAATAAATGCATACTAGCGTGTGCCGTAGAGAGTTGAGCCATCGTCAAACATTCTTCTGGTGGGACAGGGTCTTGAATTGACGAGCCAAGACTTGCAAGGTTACAAATTTAGAAATTTTCCTCACCACGTTTTCTGTTATCATACTGAGTCGTGGGGCTGATATACTGAACTGTTTGATGGCTTCAATGAATATCTTTTGTTTTATTGGTCTTGATATGATGGTACGTGATGGTACATAGATATAAATGAAACCTTCTCATGGGAATACATCCTACTTTGGCTTTGTTCCAGTGGCAGTGCGATTATGAATACCTATCAGAGAGAACAGAAGTCGACCACAAGTACTAATCTATAATGTCTCTACATTTTTTATATGCATACCTAGCAGCAAGACGGTCAGTACCGACTGCAATGTTGCCTGAAATGCTGTTATCATTGTTGTGACAGGACGTATTGGGTACGCACACGTCCGTCCGTGTCAGAAGTGACGTGCCTAGTGTGTGTGTGGTCCGTTTATCTGTCACCGTACCTGTCAATCACGTACTGTTCATGGGTGACGTCAGACGGACAAGGTGGAACAAAACTCCAAAATGCCACAGGAAAAGATATTTATCAGCCAGGATCTAACCAGATATCAACCTCTTGGGTCTGTCCAAGTCAATTTTAACGACATCTCGCGGCAAAAATCGAACCAAGTCTGTCAATAATATGATCCAGGGCTCCTGATGTCCCCGATATCCAATAGTCAGGCCCGTATGGTTTGACTGTATATATTTATAGCGTATATATATGAACAGCAGTAAGTTTTCCTTTCTTAAGAAATATGAGGCTCGTGATGTATCAACCCCAAGATGAATCTGCGTCCGTACATATCCCCGTGTAGTGTTTTATATCCATTTAGTAGTATATCTTTACAGCTTGTGATGGATGGTCACGCAGCCAACGTCATCAATTAAAGTTACAATCGGCTTCCCAACGGTGAAGGGGGTGAGCGGTTATTATGATGACAAAATGTAACATGGCGTGTGTAAGAGACTTGGGAAGAGAAACGTGAAGGGATGAACAGCTCTAGAATCACACGCGCTCTTTCATAACGCCGCTAATTTTATTAACTAATAGATTGATAACTCAATGTAGAGGTCACATGAACTGCATATGAATAGACGGTGCGTTTGGCAAGGATTGCCTTCCTGAAAAGATGAATTGATCGATGAAAAATTAGAAAGTAATACTACTCACAAACGTTAGGATCCTCCAGTGTAATCAATATCACCACACGAAGTAATGGGTGCACGAGGAGTGATCAAGTCATTCTGACTAAAGGATTTATTCTGAAAAATCGATGTTTCCAATCTATCCTAACCAGTTCTATCCTAGGGATGCATCCCGACAAAATGGGTACAAGGAACATACCAGATTAATTTTATTGCGATGTTCAACAGCGGGGGTCAAAACATTGCACAAAAATATGTAGATTGAGCTTTACATTTCTTATTGTGTTGTTTTTGCGCATATCTATAGACAATGTTGGAGAGCTTGCATGAACTTTTATCTAAGTTGGTAAGGATAGAAAGGATAGACTAATGAAATTACACTCACCAGAATATTTTCGACTGGTTCACTCATTCAGCTCACGTGACATGTCGCACTGTGACGTCATAAATTGGTCATCTGGGACAAGGGGGTGATATGGACTTCCAACAACTTTTGAACTATTGCTGGCGTTTGCGAGTTTCTGTCTTGTCAGGTATAGTTCTAAGTATGGTAGAGAGTTCTTAACAGGCCGTTGCCCCTGAAGAGGCACATTGACACTTCGAACTTTTCCCCCAATCTCAACACAGAAAACGTTGCTACCTGGCGCACGCTTTAATCCAAGTTCGCAGTAGAAAATGAGTAACGTTGTGATGATGGCCGTCCCACTGGCATTCACTCCTCACGAATTACCACCGGAAATCATTCCAGGCGATACAACTCCATCGTTGTTACTAAGGGAAGATTCCCCTACAGAAAACTACATCTAATGGTGTCGGAGGTGATAAGTGGGTGAGAAAATTACCTGCATCGCAGCGAAAAGTAACATTTGCCCGGTAATAACGAGGATGTAGCTGTTACGAGCCATTGTTATGGCGGAGACGCCATCTCACTTTTTGCAGTGTAATGACGAGAATGAAGTGCTTTTACACATTTGATGTTTCGATGGTATGTGTGGTAGTTTTAGCCGTGCCAACAAAGTTATCAATTGTGCCATTCAAGTCATTTACTAGAGGTAAATGGGAAGCTATTCATTTGTATGTACTTACAGGCGTGTGCATTTTGTAACTACAATTTCTTCGTTGGGAGCTGAAAATCCTATTGTACATGCTCAGGTATAATCCACAAAACACCCGGCGCTGCTGTCAACTAGGTAGACGTTAAAATGATTTTGCTTCGTTGTGCTGTAGACACAATAAGAACTTTATATAACTCTAGCTCTTTCCTGCAGCAGCAATGATTTGGTCACAATTGAAGAAAAAAAACTGCCGGGCAGTTCTCCGGCTTGTCACTATCGGGCGCGCGTGACCCCTACGGCCACGTGAGATACCCTGTGGCTACACGAGTATTGTAGGCATGACGGGGCCCGGGTTGATTTTAAATTGCACTTTTAATCAACTCGGGACCCTGGACCAAATCGACGCCGTAAGTTAATCACGTGCGCACCGTGAGGTGCCTTGCAGTATCCGTCAGTCCAGTGACTTCGAGGCCCGTCCGGGAGCTACGTCGGCGTCGCTGCGTTTTAAATTGAATTTGCGTTACGTACATGTATACCATTGATTTTATAACTAGAATGGCTAAAAAGACAACAGAACACACAAAGCGTACAGAGATTTGCTTTTATCAATTAGATTCGTTGAGAATTCTGTCAAATCGCTCGGCCGCATCATCGCCGCCATCGCTGCCACAGCTTCAGCGACATATCCTCCTTTACACTTATGTATCATGGACACTATAGAAATAGCACACCTTGCACCTAATCAAGACAGATCGCGATCACAACTGCTAGTATTACATCGTTCAGTAGACGCTATAACTTTGTGAAAACCACCCTTGTCAGATCTGTCTTAGACAGGCAACAAAACACAGACCGATAAAGTGCAACTTACTCTAATTTCCACCAAGGAGGTTAACAGGACAGTTAAGTTTAGTGAACCGCGTTTTTCTCATCTGTTCACAATAAATCTTCATATGCAATAAAGTTTCCCTAGTCATCAAATAGTACTGGGCATAAAATGGAATCGTACATAAGCATCCAGTATCAAACCAGACATTTTGGAAAAATGAAACCGTACAAAATATCGATGACGACTTTGGTTGGTGTTATTGGGTGATACATTTGGCCTGTTATGACAATACTAACACCCCTTTAAAGGCCCCCTTCCAGTGGAAGGCGATCGCACTGCGCTCTCACTGCGACCTAAAACGTGTGTGTGTATTTGTGTGTGTGTGTGTGTGTGTGTGTGTGTGTGTGTGTGTGTGTGTGTGTGTGTGTGTGTGTGTGTGTGTGTGTGTGTGTGTAGCCCTCGATTCCATACTGGGTATATAATACAAAATAAAAAAGATGACTGAAAAGATATAAAAACTAATAGAATATTTTCGAAACGATATTGGTCGAGCGATCTGTCAAATTTTTGAGCGCGAAGAGCGTGCAGACCTAGTGGAAAGGGGATATAACCAAGACAAACAGCAATGCGCTGAGCTACTCAAATTACGCTATGTCATGGCGGGGCGAGTCGATTCTTCATATGATTATTAGCACATCATAAAATAAATGCAAGCCAACGGCACTGGGGAACAAACTAATAATAGTCAAATCAATAAAACACAATATAGGTAACATATTCAAATAATGATATGGATGTCCTATATGGATGTACTAATTGTACCAAAGATTATACTACAGAAAAGCATTGTAATCTTAAATTCAATTAGTTCATAAAGGAAATTATGATTCAGCGTTCAACTATGTGAGGGTGGAATGTAATATCCCCTTTATTATATATCAGTAATTACGTTTTTCATGCATGTTTATGGAAGGTATGGTAGATTGCTTTGAAATTGGCAATTATATATTAAATGCTGACCTCTGGGGTCATTTCAGATTACAGGCAATTTTGGGCTTCCTGTTATTTCATGTCGCTGGCGATGTTTAAATCAAACTATATACGTTATCACCAATTGCTGTGTGTTACGTATTTGATTCTATCATACAATTACGACTACAAAATACAAAAAGTTAACTTCAGGGGTATCTCAAGTTGCGGTACGATGGCGCCGTCGTTGCGGCCGAGCGTTTCGACAGAGCATTGAACACATTTCAACGATAAAAAGGAGTCTTTTATGCTATGTGTGCTTAGTCATACGTCAACGCCTTGCTTAATATTCCTATTATTGAGTGAAGTCTATCAAATATGCAATCTAGAACGAAGCGACGCCGCCAACATACCACCCTAACGAAGACTTGTCGTACTAAGTATACAACACGGTGCTGTTGAACACGGTACTTGGACGTCTTCTTGTAATTGGTCATATTCAGGGGACTCATATTAAACTGATACGGCAGACTTTACTATTCCATAACATCCTTATTGCAAATCTAGCTAGGCTAATCAACGAAAACACACAAAGATGGAGATGATGTTAGATATGAAATTCTTACATCCCTATCCCACCCAACCTCGCTTCGACTAAGCGATGTGAATTTTAGACATACAAAACGAATGGTTTAACGCTATGTGTGTTTAGTTGTCTTTTTAGCCATTCAACATTTTTGCGCGATATCTGAAGTCGATGTGAAGAAAGGTTATTACCAGGACTGCGAATGCCACATGATTGCGGGATGGGGTGACTGAAGAGCCGGTGACGCGAACCAGTGTGAGAATGATAAGTTATTGTTCCTCTCTGGCGAGTCTTGGAAAGTCATGTTTCTATTGACCTGCCGGGACACGAAGCCAGGTGCCTCCGGGCAACTGTGCTTCTACCGTGGAAAATAGGCGACATGGTTGTTACGGTGTTCTCGTGAATATCCCATGGCGTCGTGCATGACATATCAAATAGAGACCATAACCAGTTCTTTTGGGAACACCCAGCATTCAAGAAATAAGCGCAAGGCAGTGCTTAGTAGTTTTAGATAGCTTTATATAATGATTGAATATGCATCCAATCTATTGTGACTTTACACATACAATCAACACAAAGGCGTACCATCAATGACATACAAAGATTCAAATTCGCCCATTAGATGTCCGATCAGCATTTGGTGGTTTATAACTAGGTGCGCATCACGCATCACTGTATCTGCATGTATATAGCCGATTATAGTCATCGTAGTGTGCATAAGCACACCACATATGTTTCTCATCAATGTAGCTTTTTCTACGTTGACAGTAATAATGATCCCTGTTGTCTGAGATGATATACTCTAGAATGTATATTCTCGAAATCTTTCACTTGTTGATGAGAGAATAATAATATTCGACGGTCATAAATTTACGTCAGACGGCCTGTAGTTTTGTATTATTATAAGAAATCCTTAAGGCTAATTTCATAACAGCACCTGCCAGCGTGTTCCAACTGCAGTTAATTGTGCTCTTCGTCTCTGTCTGGTGCCTTTTATCATGTTTTATGTAGGTTATTCAGTTTCTTCCTCGCCGCGTGCCTCCTTTGGCTTATGGAAGTTCTTTATGGTCCTGTCCAAGGCCGGCTGCCAACTATTAAATGTCTTTGCCTATGAATGAGGTTCAGGGCCAGTGAACTCTGACAGAACAGTATTATTAACCTCCGCCGGTATCCTGTGGAAGAGGCTCTAAACTGATAAATCCTCCGCTCACAGCACATCATTTGTCATCCTCCGAACATATTTGTAATTTCCCGTCCTCCACGCAATATCTTCTTCTTGACATGCGGCCCTTCCGCTGGATCTGGGCAGCTTTCTCCCGCCTTCTGGTGAAATATATCAGCACCAGGGGATTCACCACGCAGTTTGAAAATGCCAACCAGTGAGAGATGGGATAGATGTAGTCATGCAATCGCTTGGCGTATTTCGTGGGCAGGTCAAAATATATATCCAACATCCAGCAGATGTAGAGTGGTAGCCATGTGAGTAGAAATGCCATTCTTATGACACTGAGAATGGAAGACGTCGTTGTGAGGCGTTTGGAATGAGTAAGAGGAGGGGGGTCTTTCCGTCTGCTTATTGTTGGGAAATCTTCCTTAAGCTCTTCGATAGGACTGTGTTTTGTAACTTGTGAGACGCTGTAACTTTCCAGCGGTTCGCGACACCTCGGGTATTTCTCTGCGAAGAAGAGTAGAACGTTGACGAACACGGGTCCGAGCAAGCAGACCGCCATTAGGAACCCCTTGTACATAAAGCTGTACTGTGACGATGTCCATTCCTCGTCGCAGAATCTCCGAATTCTGGAGGACTTCCTGTTGTCTGCAGACGTTACAAATATGAAATGAGGCAGGCTGATGGCCGCTGATGTAGTCCATATTAGTGCAAGGAACGGCAAGGCTTTTCTGGCGTCTTCTTGTTGCCTTTTCGTAGACGTCATCAAACGATACCTGTGGAATCAGAAAAAAAGTGGATTCAGCAAATTGTGTACAGTATGTCTTATTTCACTGTAGTATTCAGCTGAGATCATTAGCAATAATTCAAATGAGAATGAGAATATAATGCTCATGAGTGCTCATAAGTCATTATCTGGATTCGTCGATGAAGGTTATACATACAGATAATGGTATGAAAAATTCGCTCGAGCTACTGAATGTAATTTTGGAAACGGCCATACGTTTCAGACAGCATCACTTGTGTAGACTTCAGTTGCTTGGGTAACAGCTATTGGGCATTATCTGGATTGTAACAATATCAGGGAATGTCTGAAATTCTCTGAATCTGCAAGGAGGAATTATACTTAGTCGTCCCGTTTGTGGGGACTTGGAAATATATGACATATAGCAAACACACAAAATGTAGAAAATAGTCAAGAGCATAATTTGTGCTAAGTTCTCGAAGTACACTTTTAGAGACACTTTTATATTTTGTAAACAAGCCGTCCGGGTCTCCTTTTGAAAATATGACCCTAGGCCCTATCATGGTACTGAACACGGGCCCATGGTAACGTGTCGATGGTGTGGACAAAAAGATAAAAGACAGATCTGAGGTACAGTTCAACCCAGTACCTCATGGGCACCCAACCCGTACAGCCACCCACACTGCAGCGTACTGTTATGTCGTAAGGTGTTCGGTTGAACATCCCAACGTAAAAACAATGAAACATGTCTTTATAAAGATGTAGGACGCCAAGATTCTAAGTTAGTATGCTTTATTTATTTTAAGGTCCCAGCTACGAGATATAGATTGGAGATATAAAAAAGTGGACCAATTTGTTGATTGCTGCAATAAATGGTCCAGAGGCCATAATTTGGAAGTCCTTAAAACTACCAACAATAAACTTGCTACTACAGTTTGTCTAACCCCACCCTCATCTACAAGTTGTAACCCAGCTTTGTGGGCGACACTAAATCCCAAAGGTTGGAATTTATTGCGGAAAGTTCTCTTAAACTATCATTTATTAGAAAGTCGATTCAACATTTACAGAAAAATCGATTTGTAGTGAAATGAATATCATAGCCTTCATCTAGGGTGGTGTTTTATAGGTTCACATTCGCCGGTTGGGGCAACACAACAAGACAGCTGCAATCGATGATGCCAAAGGGCATTCTGAAAATTGCATTTTAAAGCCACAAAAGATCCAAGGAGAATTCAGTGTAAAATCAATTGTTCCTCGCAGTCACGTATTACGACTACCCCGGTAGCTGCATATCTCTCTGGTAATTCTGGTGAACATAACAAGGAAGAATGGGACGTTTGTTAGTAAGAGTAGTGGCATGGATAGTGGGTAAGGACCAACATACCCGCAAGGCAAGATCGTGTCACGTTACCTGTTGTGCGTGATACAAAACTGCCAGCAACAAGGCATAACGTTATAACATAAAACATAAAAATAGTATTAACCTTGATATGAATGTTGCGATACACTAAATATATGATCTAAAGGAAGGATCTGTCTGGTCAAATGTGGCTCAATATGTCGATGAAGATTCCTGTACTTTGATTTAAAACCTTTGAGTACTCAAAAAGTCAAAGGAAGACGTGTGTAATATTTAAGATTAAAGCAACATCGCAGTTTCTCCCCACTACATATTGATATTTGCAGGATCTGCTCTAACGTTAACCTGGCTGCCTTCCGATTACGACCGGGGCTCCTTACAGTTACACTCCTCAGGATAGCACACAGGCTACGTTAATGTTGCACTGAGCGTTGATTCCCATAAAAAAGGAGGTTTTCACTCAGTTCCTTTGTTATACCCGATAATGTACATAATACATTGGTCTAATATGTTTGGGACAACATCAATAAAATCCCAGTGAACATCTGATATATACAGTATTCCTCTCAACAGTCTGTTCAACAATATACTAGAACACGACAACTACATTGTTCTGAAGGAACTTGATATTTATGTCGACGTCGACGATATCATGCCAACTTTTATTTTACGTCTGATACCAACAGCACATGTCCATAGTGGCTGTAAGACGAAGCTGGTTGCCATGTGAAAGGAAAGTCCTCTCAAGACTATACCCTTCCATGGATAAAGTAGCAGCAACCGTGGTTTTTATTTCCCGATTTTGAATAATTCAGGCCATCTGTGGTTACACTGTAGTGACTTGCAGGGTTCCCGGTCTCCATTAAGCAGCGCCACGTGCAAGCTTTGCTGATGAAGTGAGAGTGCGGTCAGATACAGGTGAAGGTACCTCTTCATACCGCTCGACATCATTTGTAATACCCCTCTCTCGCTGGTTGAATGGGGGGTTTATGATTGTGTTCAAATTCGCACTGTGATGAAAGGAAGTAAGTTGAAAGAAAAATTGAATATCAAAAATACGAAATTCCGAATCTGCAGATTGCATTCTCTTCTTTGTGAATGTGACGTATGAAAGCCCGTTAGCCCTAGAGCATGCATTGTTTACACCAGAGAGTGTCCCCACGGTTTGAACATGTGTACATAGCTGGAGGTACGTACGTAGAGCTAGATAGATGGTTCTGTCTGGAGCATTCCCTAGCTACAGCTGGCGGGACATTTCTAAGTTTTGAAATAATCGCTATCAAGAGTGTACACTGCCATTCTTTCTAATCACATATCGATCCGGTTCTTTCCCACATGAACACTAAAGTACAAGAGTTTCGCATATCGCAATTAATAAGGCGGCATTATGGTGCTTTGTATTGAATATACGGCGGGGTGCTTTTCAAAGGCATTTATTTATGAAATATTGATTAGAACGATACTAGGAGGCCATGTTTTATTAACGCTTGGTTCCCCTTAAATGCAATAGAAGGCAATAAGTACGGCTTTGTCTAATGGGCACCACCCGGTACATTAGGGGCTGCAAATATTACACCATACTCGGGGTAATTATTTTCCATTTCAGACCTAATGAGGAAAATAACACAAATGATATAATCAATAGAAATCTTGATCTATATTTCACACTGTCGCTTGCGTAAAATCATGGAACAAGACTAAGAATCATTAACATTATACCGTTAATATTGCCACTAGAATAAAACATCTGGTACGAGTTAGATTTAATTCATCACTAAGAACACTAAACTCTGCTTGCAGTAATGCCACTGGTATAAGATGTCATTGGTGCAGACAACGATCTTTGAAATACAAATGGAATCTCGCTAGTGGTGTGTTCAACTATCTTGAAGCAGCAGAGCATCTTGTTTGGCACAATGTTGCCTTGCAAACTGTTACAAACCCTAAACAATCATCTCAGTCTACAGAATTTGAAAGAGTTGATTTCATTCACAATCATAGATACCTTGCGTTAAAATTCATAACCTGTACCTGAGGACGTTTACTGCCAGTTATGAGGTGACAGTATTGCAGAGAAACTGACATTCAGATGATATATAACAGTAATAGACCTTGGTATTGAACATTTCTATATCTGTTCAGCTCTGATAACAGCTCATAAAAGAACAAGAAATAGTCGTGCCTTCAAGCGCTGGAATTATGATCTAGGATATCTGACTAGATATGTTAACGCAGCATTTTATCTATGAGTTTATTATCAGTAATCTATAACATATTGTTGTACTTGTAGAAAAAGTCATTAAAAGATATGGACGCTAGAGAGAACGCTAGACATCAATACCTGTAAGGGTAAATTATGAAACGTTCGTAAATTTTCGCTTAGAATGAATAATACGGCACACGCAGTACATTTTGCACTTGTGCAACTTAAAACTTTATTTATTGTCTTAGGCCACAGTATTCCCACAAAAAAGTATTCTCAAATCCGTACCCTTAAAGTTCACCCCAGTATTTCTGTAATCAACCATCTCGACATGAGTCAAACATATATTTTGGCAGGAGTAAGGGACATACATCACTGTAAAACAGCAAAGACGACCTCCACTCTATAAAGACATGCGGTAAAGTTATTGAGGTGACCTTCATAAGCTGTGAATCCCTTCAGCAGTGCAGTGATGTACAGGGAATATTGCATAGCCGGCTCTGCACACGCAATGTCAGCGTAGGGCAGGAGTAATTTGGACTAAAAGGCAAGAATGCCCCCATCGTTTTCTGATTTGTAACCGAAAGGGGAATTTCTTTGAGGTACGTAGCTAGCCTTTCCCACCGCACTTAGGAAGTGGGTGTTTGAAGAATACAGATCCCCTCAAACACCGTATTATCGGTCTTTTGAGTTCTGAAAGGAGGCTGTTTAACGATTGAACACCCAAAGGCGCTACGACTCTCCCGCAAGAATGACGCTTACGGTGAGCAATTGAACTCATGCCCGCCATGTTTTCTGGTAATGGTGCATTTGGACAAAGTCAACATACAGCCTTTGAAATATAGCTTCGGTCAACCGACTGGCCTTTCGTCTTTTCGGTTGCCAGGCGAAGCGATTCTTTGTTGAAGGTCTTCCATGCAGGCTTCGTGGAGATGGAGATCATTCCGCCGAGGAAGCGTAAATACCATCAATTCCGAATAGTGATACATATGGAATGCATTAAAACGACCCGTCCATATAAATATCTAAGCCAACGTTCGGATCGAAGAAGAGGAAATCAATTGAAAATTGATGACCATATTATCTGTCTTGAATTTCACGCCTGGCAGAACCAAAACATGCTAACATATCTCTTGGCGATTTTCTGTAACAATGTGTAGGAGGTACTTCCGTTATTGCTTGTCATGTCTGGTCTTTTATGTCATGAATTAAACGACATGTCTGAGGTATATGCATAACTAACTTAACGTAACACAGATGTCTCATGGTCCTATGTGTTGATAATACAGACGTGAATAAGCTAGAATTCAAAGGTCTGCATCACAATATGACAGTGGCCAATATGACACTGCATGGATACTGAATAGCGGCATTGACTTAGAAAACATCTCGCTAAGCCTCTGTATCCCGCCAATAGTATGTATGAAAATTCCCTCCATATGTTTTCTGATATCACTTGGGCCAATTATACAGCAATTCCTGACATTTACGTCCGATAATTCCCATGTCGAAACTCATATTCCTTCCACTATGAACTTGCATCTGCACTGTCGTTCACCCTGGGTTTTGTTTCTTAGTTAGAGAGACTTCCTGTCTCCTTCCAGGCTGCACATGAGCGCTGGTCCCGACCTACAGCCTACATCAGCGTACAATGAAGGTTAGGGACATGAGAGTGTCGTCTGGTATAGACGCTTGGATCATGCCAAATGCGGGTTGTCATAGAATCAGAACCATAGGCACTGTTGTATCTCATAGCTGACTTCCTGTCATCTATTTCATGCAGGCAATATAATTTTTTCTCAAAACATATAATGTTACTTTGTTCTTCACGTTGAATGACTTATTGAATAAAATGTGATTTGCCGGTGGTTCAGTGACGCACCATTGTAAGTTGATTCTCCTGTCCCGTGAATGGTAATCTGATTCTGGTCTGAAGCTGCTCCGAGGGTTCGAATCACACCGATGACGGATGGGCTTGTTACGACTGCAAAACTCGATACTAACCAAATTTCTTTTGTGCAAACTTGACAGCAGAAAGTTTTGCCTACAAAGATACAAGTTTTTTGTAACAAGATGTTCATCCTTGTGTTACTATGCATCTGGGCTTGGTTATGAGGACTTTGGTCATGGTGGTATTGGCCATGATGATATATGGTTATGATAGGTAATTAGAAATACAAATTAATAATTATTCTTTCATCTGTTCAAGAAGTACTTTTTTATTAGAATGAAATAGAATCTGCCTGTTTGTACCTCCACTTTATCACCACAGTTAGACGTAGTGCTTCAGAAGATACTTTCTAAAATAATGCTGAAAGTTACAGCGCCTAGCTCAGACCCTCATTCCACAGGACGGCGATCGCGATGCAACCTCGCTGTAATCTAAATTGAATTTGTGCAAGCATTGACTTCATAGTTGGAATACCATGTAAGGTGTAAAGGTATAACTGAAAATACAAGAAAACACACAAAAACGTTTTTTCTATGAAATTCGTAAGAAGACCTGTCAAATGTTATGTTGCAGCTCGATCGCATCGTGTTAGCTGCCCCAGTGGAATGTGGGTATAACCGAAAGGTTACATTTAGCACTAATTGCTTCCCAAAGCTGGTTCATCTATCGGAACTTATCAATGTCATAACGCTAAGGTACATAATATCTTCATCCGTCCCTCCAGCTTATGGCTAAATTGTGATGTATGATCGAATCCCGCATGTCCAATAACGCCACTGTATCATTCACCACATCCGCTGGCTATATCCTCGCCTCAAACGACAACATGGTGCTATCGTTTGTCCATCTTCTCACTCAATCGATGGGTCTTCAAAGGCGGCATGGCAGATGATTCATGATATCCTGTTGTTTTATCTAGACTTCAGGGCCCCGGGTAGGGTCTACAATCTGTGCCCACGCCTGGGTAGATCGAGGCAGATTCTTATCCGTCTACATTGGAGCGGCTTTGTCCTAAGGTTTACATCTCGATCTTGACCTGAGGTTCTGTGGTTTGTTGGATAGATCACAATGTGTGATAGGCGATCGACATTGAGATGAACACCTGCTACTAAGATGTAAAACTTTTCTGCGCATGCCAACCAAGCCCAAACAACTGCTCAGATCTGCTGAAAACCCCTTTCCACTGGAAGCCGCGATCACTGAGTAACCAAAAAGCTGACAAATCGCTCAACAAACTTCGTAGATACAGAACGATGTTGTTACATTTTGGGTGTTTTGATGTCTTTTAAATCAGACTTTTACATCTTACATCATACTCCAATTATGAAATGAAGAGTCACACCTCAGCAACCTCCTTTATATTGTGAAAAGGGTGCCTAACTAACAGATGCATCAAATGTTGCAAACTAGACATTCACTGTGGCCTCATCATGAACAAACTTCCCGTTGAAATCAGAGGGCTGGAAGCATCAGCCACAAGCCCGTCCGATGTGTCTGCCTTTAAACGAAAACTATCTACATTTATGCAAAACCGATTCTGACAAAACTTCAAGCTAGAGCAGGCTTGCACATGGTCACTAGCATGCTGTTGCGCCTCTTGCATTGCCACAAGGCCACGATAATTTTGCCTTATATTATTACTACATGTATATCTATTTCATAGATTTAGACTCCACAATGTATGTGTGTTGTTAAGTTGATTTATCTTGATTTCAACGTTACATTGATTATGATATCTGTTCTTGTATTTATGTATATTGTGATTTGATGTATCATTGTTATGTTTAAGGTATGTTGGCTTCGAAAAGGTGTCTTTTGACACCTGTTCCGCCATACCCTCCAGTGTGGAGAATCCAAATAAATAAATAAATAAATAGATGAACAGAAAACGGTACACTAAATGGGATATCAATCATAATACAGATAATACGTCAGGTAGAGACTTCGTGCCACACTCGTATTACTGCCCTTCGTCTGAACGCTCTGGGCTGAAGTCTGGACAAACGTGTTCATGAAAAAGAGCACGACATCATTCATTATCGAGACGATCAATAAGTAATTACAACCTATGGGACTAGCTATGTTCCACGGGTGAATGTTAGCCTACACAGTATGTGACAGATCTTGTGTGTATTCTTCTTGAAGATCTACACATAACAACAATATTTCAAAAAGAAAATCGCTAATCACTAAATTTCCTTGATCTTAAGGTACAAAGACTAATGTGCGGTACTATAATCCAATTCCGACATATGTTTTACGATCAAGGTATCGGGCCATAAATCCTTCATAGATTAATGAAGAGCAAATGCAATGGCATCCCACTTAACAAGAAACTTCCTTGCTGTCGATATTCCGATATCTTGGAATAACAAGGCTCATATGGCAGACTTGTCCGGCTTGTTAGGCTACTGATGAGTCTATGGGGATGAACCTGAGGCAAATACCAATGTTAGTCACCGGAACACAACCAAATATTCTCTCATCCTGCAGAAATATTGAATGGTACTGGGAGACCATTATTGGGAGCACGAGGGCCTTAACGCCTGTCTCTACGCTCTTCCCACCGTTGCGCACTTTGTCCAAATGATATTGAACATGAATTTCACATTCACATGTCCCAAATCCTTAGATATGAGCCTTGCGTAATAAGTTCACAGCAAATTTCAAGACACATTAGACCACAAGCACATATTTAATCTAGATTTGACAGCCCTCACAAAACAGGTGATCGTAGGTAACAAACTCTGTGGCGTAATTATGGTTTGCCAGTTGTGTTGTTTTCAGTGGTGTGTGGCATTGTGTTTATTATCTATTAACAACCATGTTCCTCTAACACAAACAAATATTTCTGATGTTAGGGCAATGTGTGTATAAGAAACACCGTACCCACAAACATCAGCCAGAATAAAAAAACACACCAAAAATAAGGCAATAAAACACCAACCAATACCAAAATTGTACCAAACATATCTGTTGAACGTACATATTGATGCAAAATATATAACAAAAATTTCTGTATATACCAACAAAACATCAGCGTAACACAAGGAGCTCGAGCACGAAATAACTAACAGCACAAACAAAAGACAACGCACCAGGTCCCCAAACGTACATAAATACAATTAATTATCATATTCAAAATTTTCAGGGATATCCCAAACAGTTGTTCCACGACGTCAGCTGTCGTCGTTACATCACACATAATACGACGAACAACTGTTCCATTACATCTATAACAGCTGCAGTTCTTCCATTAGACAACACATATTCTACCCTATCTACTTGGGGATAAGCTGATTACCAAACGCCGAAACCACAATGCCTGTCCCACAGTATCGAAAATATAGGGGTGATTTCTGAGATTATTACATCGATCATAACAACAGCTACTACGAAAAAAAAGCAAATACAGACGACATGCGCAACCACATGCGAATGCGACAAACGGAACATAGAGATATAAGTGCGAACACTCAACGCATAGACCGTTAACAATACTCTGTCGACGGAAGTTACGCCCCAGTCACAGATCTAGAGTAATAGCCTAGATAGGTACATACCTAAAGCATTGTTTTGGTATTAGAAAATATAACGACACGTACCCCGTTTAGCACAAGTTGATTGTATCAAGAGATTCACGTTTGTCAGACTTTATTGTTTAGTGATTAGAATAAGATGTTTTGCTATTTCTAGTTGTAGTTTTTAGTTTACCATACTAAAGTCACTCTGGTCTTTGCTTTTTGGCTTGTCCATAAAGCTATTAAGGATAAACCTCACCCGCGTGTCAATTTTAAACGGTGCGTTTTCTCTAGCATTGCCAAGAACGAAAATGTCCATATACCCTTCCTTACCTTCAAAACATCATTAAATTTGATATAAACATGTGTTATATCCATATATCATAAACTCATGTTACAGATCAGAATTGATTACAAGCTGTTGTGAGGAAAAGACGCATTTACATAAGCCCTGCGGCTGACTGCTGGTCCTATTTAACTACTCTTTCATGAAATACCTAATCAGTGGAAGCTGTTTAGATTGCAACATGATGATTTTTCTGCCGAGCATAAACCCACATAATAGACCCATTAGAGTTCTATTACCCAGAGTCCCAATAGGATGGGATGTACCGATTTGGTTAACCGGATACCCGTCAGCTAAGTGCTGTTAATAACCCCACCCCAAATCAGTGGCTGGCTTTAAAGAGTTGAAGTTTGTGAAGCCAAGTAAGATGAACTTAAAATATATGAGAGGTATCTTATGCTTATCCTAGATCACCACATGCACGGGCCCAAATATTCCTTGAATATTCTAGGCTAGAATCGTAACTCACAGTGTAACTTAAGCCAATTATATGTTTTATACATTCAGCATTTTGTACAAAACGTCCTTGACTTGCATGTAGATTGAATACCTAAATAGAGGATCTCCTGTACACTATCCGCCTTGTCATTTCACCATCACCTACATCGTTTCAGGTTAGACAGGCTTGGGTTTCAATACGTTTCGCAACATGCAAGCTACAAGGGTGCAACAATTCATTTTTACGCACTTTGCTTTTAATTATCGACAGGAATGGCCCATCTATGCAAAGGAGCCTTCCGTATCTGCCAACAATAACTGTAAACTGTGGGCCTCTTGTTCTATTTTGGGCTGCGCAGAAGCGAGTATTTAATAACGTTCTTCCAACACACCATCTACAAGTAAATATATCGTGGTCATTTGTGAACGTTGTTGACGAATTGACAGAGCAGTTAATGAATTTCATAGATAAGAATTGAATATTTCTGTCTACTTAGTCATACTTCACATTTCGCGTAGTATTCAAATTATAGATTCAAATAGCTAGGTCGCAGCAAGGTCACAGCTCGATTGCCATCTAGATCTAGTGTTCACCATTAAAGCCGTTACACACCCTGCACGTTAACTGGCATCAAAGTGGAACAAAATTTCAATTTCAGTAAAAATTGAACATGGTCTTCTAAATTATTCCAAACGACGTGTGCGTGTATGTATATTTGATATACAACCACTTGATTTTAATTGGGTATTCTATTGACAACACAAAAGCACTAATCAGTCCCAACTGCACGGTCCCTTTGTAAACTATGAATCTCAAGTTAATCCGTGACGTTTAGGAGATAATAATCTCATTACAAACACTTATCTGAAAACTAATGGGACCCAGTAGAGCGATTACACCCCTCGCTTGATATACCGTGACTTCAATCTTTGTTCGAGGCGTCTAGAAAGATGATAATCTGGTTGTATATGTCTGGGTGAAAACAAATGTCTGTCTGAGTGCTGCGGTGTAATGGAATCCTCCGGGCACATTCCTACATGGGTTACAAATCTTAATGGATGATAAACTGATACATCGGGACCAGTTTGGCCTACGTCCAACGACTGAATCTGTAGTGACATAGAAATGGGTTGCGGACTTCGTATCTTCTCACAGACGCTTTGAGAAAACAGGAAAAAAAGTCTTTTCGACTGCAACTCGAACCCATCCAGTGGAGTGTACTGATGATGAAAATCGATCGTAGACGGAGGGGCTACAGGCCTAGGTCACAGAATACACACTGGGAATACTTGTGAGGGAATGAATAGAAAGGTGTTCCACATCTTATCAACCGGTGCATTGATTGAAAGAACTGGGTCATTAGCTGCAACCCCGCTAAAACAAGCAGTCAAGTCGTGTTAGATGTAGCCGTGAGCATGGCACTTATAGAATAATATGGCAACAGCATGCCTGGTAATCCGATGCATTCACCGAGTATTAAGCTTTTGATTGTTGTTAAGAGTGTTCAACATTAAGAACACGTACGTAACAGATACTCGAGCCAACCTTCTGCCGATTTTCTTGGGGTTTTCGGTTATCAGATGGGTCGGAAAACATCAGAAAGCTTATCAGCTCAAACGGTTCTATTTGTAGAAATGACGAAGATTATTTCTCGATCTTGGATTCACCATTACAAACAATTGCTAAGATTAAATTGTTCTCCTTGAATGACCCTCTTGGGTGGCTGTTCCATTACCGTTGAGAGACTGCACCCTTGTGGGGCTATGGGCGCTCCTGATAAGTATTACATGGAATAAGCTCGCCTCTACGTTTGATTAGACAATATGTTCTTATCAAAGGGAGTAATATCAGCTTATGCCCATCGCTAACAGGACAAGTGTAATGGCACTGCCTATCCTTTGTAATAAAGGGACACATCAGTGTCAGTTCATCTGTAATCGTTCATCTGCCAGACACATCTTACTCTTCTTAACCTTATATCAACTTTCCATCACTTTGCGTCACTTCAGTAGGTATATGACTGGACTATGGTACGTTGGCGACGTCACCTGGATGTATGTTACCCGCAACGTATTAATGGGAAGTATAGAACGAACTTCTAATATGACTAACAAGACAATAAAATACACGAAACGTAAAAAGATCATTTTTTATCGATGAAATTAGTAGCCCCAGCACCAGCGAGATACCCACTTTAAGAAACTGATTTAAGTTTGTTCACGTCTACATGCTGTTTCAGACACCACCGTTTATCATGACTTAGAGCGCCCAATCAGAGCAATATAGTACAGATTAAGAGACTAATGCCTGCAATGAGCAGATGAAACAGTCTCTGCTTGCCTCCGACATGATTAAAATCCTCCAGGGGACCAAAAAGCGAACGAAAAGAGCTCCAAATGCTCACGTACGACTGGAATGGTTAACGACCTGTACCATCTGGAATAGTCATTTACCAGTCTGTACTGTTTATGTCAACGTACAGATAACAAAAGCCTTCATATTGATGTCGTCGTCAGCTTCATTATTTTCAAATGAATATAGTTTGCAACAGCGACCACTTTACAGATGAGAAATGCTACGGTTTTGTTCGGATACTTCTGTCGACAAAGTCTCCACCCAAAGGATTCTTCTAACTGATTAAAGCAAAGAACAAAGATGACACAGTAGTGACAAGAAATGTGAGTAGGTAGCTAAGTGCATCACCATCTGAGTTGTTTGACCTTGACGCAGCTTGGCAGTTGTAACATGACGGGAATGGAAAATGCGTCCGAACTTTCTAGATTTCTGCCTAAGAGCAGGTACTGTAAATGCATTTAAGTTCGCGGGGATTTAATTTCGCGGTAGCGGGTAAAAGGACTTTTCGCGGTGGATTTAAGTTCGCGGTAACTCCATAGACTGCAGTCTAATACAATAATAGAAAAATGTTCGCGGTGGATTTAAGTTCGCGGTGAAGTGGTCACCGCGAAAACCGCGAATATTAATCCGCCGCGAACATTCCTGCATTTACAGTAATACAAGATCCATGTTTTATTCTGTGTAGTGTTTACGTAAGCACTGCTTCAAAGTACGATGCACTCTAAATCAAATTATGATTCCAACTCCGAATCGAACGTTTTACGTTTGTCCGATATAAAAGAAAAACATGACCGTGTATCTGTCAAATCTCACCAAGCATCAGCCATGCCAAAAACGGCTTGTAATTTTGAAGAGATGAATGTAATAGACAGTGACCTCAGATCTCCACTACTCTCTGCGTAAAATGAACTGCGTCCAGAGATTAGGAACACATTTCTTGTCCATTTCCTCTTTGCGTACCGCCCGCCATACAAATGTCTTTTCTCTTATCCAACCATCTCTCCCTTTTCCGCTTCGCTGCCCAAACTGCTTTGTACGACAGAGTACTGACCAGTAGTCATGGTGAGATATACGCTAACAGACTGGCATCGGGAGATGGCATTATGTAGATGAAATACTAAGTCAAAGTATGGCAGAAAATTTTCGATTGTATGTAGCAGCTTAGCTGGTCATGATGAGTTAATTGCATTGTGGGCAACTGGTTTTCCACTTGCTTATGGTCTATATGTATTTCCTATATACCCGGAACTTCAAACATAGATAATGTGTCTACAACGTTTATACCATTGTTGTTCTGAATCTGAAAAGAAGCTTCAAATATTGTGGAATGATGACAACACTACAATGGTTTGTCCGTTATGTTGCGCTTTTGGTTTCTGAAAGGAGGTTAAAAAATGCAAGGAGGGTAAAAAAATCTTTTTTTAACCTCCTTGGTTTCTGGAAGAACTTAAGGGTTCTGACAGGCAGCTAAAGAGGGTCAGTACTCCAAAGTTAAAAGAAGCGCTATGATGTACTTTGAAGACTCTTGTAATGGTCATGGCATAGTTTTCTCATGATGTATTGGCTATATAGTGTAATTCGAAACTGAATATTCTATGCGTGTATATTCTTCGGCTATAGCATAAATCACTTTGCAACGAAAGCAACAGTACCCTTTTCCCTTGGTGGTTTGTGCTCAAAGTGCAATTGAGTACTACGGCCTGTATTTCATACACGTCGAACAACAGTTATTCAGACGGAAGTCCATTACCCGACGTGCGTATGTTCCTTTCGAAGTATCACCCCTAAGATTCCATCAGCACTGCAATATGGGTTGTCCTATGGAAATGTAACACACAGGTAAGATTTATCGCAATATGCAGTTTCCACTCTCGGTCAGATGTTGGTGGGAAACGTCCAGGTCAGATTGTAGTGCTGGAAAGGCTTTCTGTGCCGTTACCGTTACGCTAGCAACCCATCAGAACATCAGCATCTGCAACAGAAGCCAACATGCAAACGATCTATCTTGCACACTTCGATTTCAAGTAAAATCTTGAGAAGAGCATGCATCATTCTAAGATAGAACACGAAAAGAGGATGAATTCATGAAAATCTGGACATTGCAAGTTTAAGATCTAGAGTTTTATTGTGGCTGATATAAGTCCAAATGGATTCCCTATTGCTGTAGCTTTCATGCTATCTCTCTTTGGAAACTGCTGATTTCTGTAGCTCATGTTATCACATCAGTAGTGTTATTCTTGTCAATGTCCTTCATCAAAACTGCCTATTCAGCACTCTATGACAATTATGATAATCGTCTCTATGAGCTTCGTGGCATAGCAATTCTTACATAGTACACTTATTTATTCATTCGCTCACTCACATCACTCACGCACTCACTCACTCACGCACTCACATTACTTACATACTCTTCTGAAGCTAATGGTCATTGAGGCGTCAAGAAGGATTATCTCCATCTGTCAATACCTTAAGCTGTGTTCATTGTCAATCCTCTTTTTTGATCCTTTAAGCGCACTTTGCAACAACTCATTGACTGTCACACTGGTGAATCCGCCTGGGCCAAACTTCACAACTTCAGGTACACATGACATGTCCTCTAATACTTTAAAAGCATTTGTCTTGTCCCTGTCTGCCGACTTGGCGCTGAAACAGTCAGATATCATTGTGGTGAATAGATCTAGACTACGATTTTCTCAAGCTTGGCAGCGTAAGCACATTATCTCTAATCCTTTTGTAATGGTAGATGGCTACGAGCCGAAGAAAATCTGTTCCAAAATCTAGCTCTTTAGACACATGCCTTTGGGCTTAGCATGGATACTTTCAAGCAGCGAAACTTCGCAGCGTTTCGTTGCGTGACAACAATAAAAATAAGAGCAACATCCGGCTTTTAGACATTCCTTAACATTCGCCAGTGACGAATGTTTTTCTTAAGAAGGTTGAAAGAGTAGCCGAACACGAGTGCACATGTTCGTAGAATTCTAAGAGATTGAAGGAGTCTGAGTTTGTGAAACAGCGTTAACATCATGAAATCTTCACCATTGTAAACATTTAAGCCAAAGAATGCAATGTGTATCTTTCATCCCCCATGCATTCCCGGCATCAAGATGTTCAGAAAATACATACCATACTGTTCAGAATACACCTGCCCATTTCCATGCTCTTCAGATTATACCTGCCCATTGCCATGCTGCTCAGAATACACCTGCCCATTGTCATGCTCTTCAGAATATACCTGCTTACTGTCGTGCTCTTCAGAATATACCTGCCCATTGCCATCCTCTTCAGAATATACCTGCCCATTGCCATCCTCTACAGAATACACCTGCCCATTGCCTTGCTGTTCAGAATATACCTGCCCATTGCCTTGCTCTTCAGAATATACCTGCCCATTGCCTTGCTGTTCAGAATACACCTGCCTATTGTCATGCTCTTCAGAATATACCTGCCCATTACCATGCTGTACAGAATATAGCTGCCCAATCGTCATGTTGATTAGAATATATTTATTTATTTAAATTTTGGTTCATCTAGCCAGGGTGGCCCATCTCAGGGCAAAACACTGCTTTTCAATGGGGCGATAGAAGGCATACATGTAACATCAACACATACACATTGCCATGCTGTTCAGAATATACCTGCCCATTACCATGCTGTACAGAATATAGCTGCCCAATCGTCATGTTGATTAGAATATATTTATTTATTTAAATTTTGGTTCATCTAGCCAGGGTGGCCCATCTCAGGGCAAAACACTGCTTTTCAATGGGGCGATAGAAGGCATACATGTAACATCAACACATACACATTGCCATGCTGTTCAGAATATACCTGCCCATTGCCATGCTGTTCAGAATATACCTGCCTATTGTCATGCTGTTCAGAATATACCTGCCTATTGCCATGTTGTTCAGAATATACCTGCCCATTGCCATCCTCTTCAGAATATACCTGCCCATTGCCATATTGTTCAGAATATACCTGCTTACTGTCGTGCTCTTTAGAATATACCTGCCCATTGCCATGCTCTTCAGAATACACCTGCCCATTGCCTTACTGTTCAGAATATACCTGCCTATTGTCATGCTCTTCAGAATATACCTGCCCATTGCCTTGCTGTTCAGAATACACCTGCCTATTGTCATGCTCTTCAGAATATACCTGCCCATTGCCATATTGTTCAGAATATACCTGCTTACTGTCGTGCTCTTTAGAATATACCTGCCCATTGCCATACTGTTCAGAATATACCTGCCCATTGCCTTACTGTTCAGAATACACCTGCTTACTGTCGTGCTCTTCAGAATACACATACACATTGCCATGCTGTTCAGAATATACCTGCCCATTGCCATGCTGTTCAGAATATACCTGCCTATTGTCATGCTGTTCAGAATATACCTGCCTATTGCCATGTTGTTCAGAATATACCTGCCCATTGCCATCCTCTTCAGAATATACCTGCCCATTGCCATATTGTTCAGAATATACCTGCTTACTGTCGTGCTCTTTAGAATATACCTGCCCATTGCCATGCTCTTCAGAATACACCTGCCCATTGCCTTACTGTTCAGAATATACCTGCCTATTGTCATGCTCTTCACGAATAATACCTCTTGCCCATTGCCTTGCTGTTCAGAATACACCTGCCTATTGTCATGCTCTTCAGAATATACCTGCCCATTGCCATATTGTTCAGAATATACCTGCTTACTGTCGTGCTCTTTAGAATATACAATGTACCTGCCCATTACCATGCTCTTCAGAATATACCTGCCCATTGCCATGCTGCTCAGAATACACCTGCCTATTGTCATGCTGTTCAGAATACACCTGCCTATTGTCATGCTCTTCAGAATATACCTGCCCATTGCCATATTGTTCAGAATATACCTGCTTACTGTCGTGCTCTTTAGAATATACAATGTACCTGCCCATTACCATGCTCTTCAGAATATACCTGCCCATTGCCTTACTGTTCAGAATATACCTGCCCATTGCCATATTGTTCAGAATATACCTGCTTACTGTCGTGCTCTTTAGAATATACCTGCCCATTGCCTTACTGTTCAGAATATACCTGCCCATTGCCATACTGTTCAGAATACACCTGCCCATTGCCTTGCTGTTCAGAATATACCTGCCCATTGCCATACTGTTCAGAATATACCTGCCCATTGCCTTACTGTTCAGAATATACCTGCCCATTGCCATGCTGTTCAAAATGTACCTGCCCATTGCCATACTGTTCAGAATATACCTGCCCATTGCCATGCTGTTCAGAATATACCTGCTTACTGTCGTGCTCTTCAGAATATACCTGCCCATTGTCATGCTCTTCAGAATATACCTGCCTATTGCCATGTTGTTCAGAATATACCTGCCCATTGCCATCCTCTTCAGAATATACCTGCCCATTGCCTTGCTGTTCAGAATATACCTGCCCATTGCCATACTGTTCAGAATACACCTGCCCATTGCCATGCTCTTCAGAATACATCTGCCCATTGCCATGCTCTTCAGAATATACCTGCCCATTGCCATGCTGTTCAGAATATACCTGCCCATTGCCATGCTCTTCAGAATACACCTGCCCATTGCCATACTGTTCAGAATATACCTGCTTATTGCCGTGCTCTTCAGAATATACCTGCCCATTGCCATACTGTTCAGAATATACCTGCCTATTGCCGTGCTCTTCAGAATATACCTGCCCATTGCCATGCTCTTCAGAATATACCTGCCCATTGCCATGCTCTTCAGAATATACCTGCCCATTGCCATGCTCTTCAGAATATACCTGCCCATTGCCTTGCTGTTCAGAATACACCTGCCCAATGCCATGCTCTTCAGAATATACCTGCCCATTGCCATGCTCTTCAGAATATACCTGCCCATTGCCAAGCTCTTCAGAATATACCTGCCCATTGCCATGCTGTTCAGAATACACCTGCCTATTGTCATGCTCTTCAGAATATACCTGCTCACTGTCGTGCTCTTCAGAATATACCTGCCCATTGCCATGCTGTTCAGAATATACCTGCCCATTGCCATCCTCTTCAGAATATACCTGCCCATTGCCATGCTGTTCAGAATATACCTGCCCATTGCCATGCTGTTCAGAATATACCTGCTTACTGTCGTGCTCTTCAGAAAATACCTGCCCATTGCCATACTGTTCAGAATACACCTGCCTATTGTCATGCTATTCAGAATATACCTGCCCATTGCCATACTGTTCAGAATATACCTGCCCATTGCCATACTGTTCAGAATATACCTGCTTACTGTCGTGCTCTTCAGAATATACCTACCCACTGCCATATTATTCAGAATATACCTGCCCATTGCCATAATGTTCAGAATATACCTGCCCATTGCCATCCTCTTCAGAATATACCTGGCCATTGCCATGCTGGTTCGGAAAATACTGACCCATGGCTTACTGTTCAGAATACACCTGCCCATTGCCATGCTGTTCAGAATATACCTGCCCATTGCCATGCTGTTCAGAATATACCTGCCCATTGCCATGCTCTTCAGAATATACCTGCCCATTGCCATGCTCTTCAGAATATACCTGCCCATTGCCTTACTGTTCAGAATACACCTGCCCATTGCCATGCTCTTCAGAATATACCTGCCCATTGCCATGCTCTTCAGAATATACCTGCCCATTGCCTTACTGTTCAGAATACACCTGCCTATTGTCATGCTCTTCAGAATATACCTGCCTATTGTCGTGCTCTTCAGAATACACCTGCCCATTGCCTTGCTGTTCAGAATACACCTGCTTATTGTCGTGCTCTTCAGAATATACCTGCCCATTGCCAAGCTCTTCAG
>NC_049981.1:28224431-28245662 GCF_000003815.2 Branchiostoma floridae
CCTGATTAATCAGTATGCTCAAAGAATTTTTTATTCGGGCCCGATGTCGATAAGAGGTTCATGTGGGGCTCCCTATCACTTGAAGTGCGGCACGCTTGCGGCATTGCTGCGTTCGTTCAGTGCGTCACTGTTTTGTTATTTTCTTCGATTTTTTATGATTCAGATATTGCGCAATACGTAAAAGTATAACATAAAAGACGACAAAATATGCAACAAGTAAGAAAATTCGTTCTTTATCTCTGAAATTCGTTGAGCATCTTCCGAACGCAACAATGCCGCAAGCGTGCCGCACGTCAAGTGAGAGGGGGCCTTAAGCTAGGTTTCCCGTGCGTTTTTCTGTATGTCACAACCGTAGCTCGAGAAACCGGGAATGGATCCTTGTGACATTTGGCAGGTGGATAGTGGCCGGGGAAACACCGGTTAAGTTCGATTATGGGCCTACAAGCGGCTTTCTAGAGTACTGCTGCGGGACGTGCGGTTTAGACATTCAGTCTTCTGGACATGCTGTGCCTGTGGTACATAGCTCTTTGAGCAGAGTACGTAAGCTGTACGTTTTGCTCCCCTGGCGGGTTTTCTAACTGCAGTGGCAGAGGGCCGGTTCTGTTTCAAGCTTTGGACGAGAATAACTCAATAAGGTGCTGATGGATCTTCATGATTTTTGGTACAATTCAATCTTATAGTTTTCTGTGTATTTAGGGACCGTACGGCATTTAGTGAGGGGGGAGGGCCGGTCGCCAGGGGGGGGAGGGCCAAGCAAAAAAATATTTTGCCAGGGGGAGGGCCTAGCAATTTTTTTTTTACTTGGGGGGAGGGCCAAGCAAAAAAATAGCTTGGTCTGCCAGCAAAATATGTCCCTTAAAATCCAAGAAACGGCGTTTCAGAGGGTCAAGATTTCAAAATTTTTCTGGACCTCTGCAAAGGATCGCCCGAGGTTGGCGCTCGGGATACAGTGAAAATGCGAAAGGGAGGGGGCGGGGCTTATGCATGACGCCATCGAAAACCTTCTTCACTCACAGAAATGTTATAAAACTCTAGATTAGTCTGCCAGCAAAATTTAGCCCTGTCTTATTGCCCTCAAAATGTAAGAAATGGCGTTTCAAAGCTCGAGAGTAAATATTTGCAAATTTCCCTGGATCCCTTTTGACGTGACCGGCCTCGCGCCTTTGATGACCGACATCGTGATAATGTGTTTGGGGGGGATTTAATTTTGTATTTCTAAATTGAAATGCTATTAAAGTTAGCTTTGTTTGTCAGCAAAATATCTCCTCAAACTGAAGGAAATAGTTTTTAAGAGGGTCAAGATTTCAAAATTCTCCCGGACCTACCTTGCGATTCTTCGTGCCTTTGGCGCCGAACATGGTGTTCGGAACGTCGTTCTCAAAAACTTGAAACCCTGGTATTTTTTTTTTCATAGAAATGTCATCTAACCAGCAAATTTTCCCATAAAAAAGCAATGCAGGAAATCGTGGCAAAAAAGCGTGGCATTTCTAAAAGATCTCCTGCAAGTCTGCGGTCTCACGCCCGCCGGCGGCTAGAGAGAGGCGACCGGTCTTACCCCGCCGTCCGTGGGAAAATCAGCGTCACGCGTCGGCGCCCCCCTCCCCACTACAGTTTTGGAAGTCGAATCGTGCTGTCGTTTTAGTTTTCATTCCCCCCCCCCCCGATTTACCGTAAGTTATTACCACCACAGAACCAAGAAAAAGTCCAAAATATATGTAAATTGAAAATAGTTTCCGTCAAGCCGCTCAGGCCCGCGAGCTTGCAATACGTAAATTTAGGGAGCGGGGCGCGCGCCGCTTCGTGGCGCAAATCTACTAGAAATCCAGGTACAAATGCTTTTTAGGTGTTGTTTCAATATCAAAACAATGAAATAGCTTCTATAAAGCAAATATTTATGCCTCTATGAAGCAGATATTTATCCCTCTATTTAGCAGATATTTTGAGCCATTCTGTTTTCCTTTTTTTACTAGGGGTGAGAGATCTGCTTCTCGGTGAAAATCATGAAAAAGTATGACGCAAAGCACATTTCCAAATGCGGGAGCGCAGTGTTTTATTGGCGTCCTGAATATTTTTTCAAAGTTGATAGGAGGGGGGAGGGCCAAGCAAAAATATTTTGTCTTGGGGGGAGGGCCTAGCAAAAAAAAATTTACCTGGGGGGAGGGCCATGCAAAATTTTTTTGACCCGACCCTCTGGCGACCGGCCCTCCCCCCTCACTAAACGCCGTACGGTCCCTTAGGTACATTTATTCTAAGAAGCAGGGGTGTACAACTAGAGAGATTTGTGAAATTATGGCGACGACGACTTCTCATTATTCCTTTCCTGGCAACTACTGTAAGCTAAGTATTCTTCTGTCTTCCAACTGATGTCATTAACGCAGTCACACAGTATTTGTGTTTCTACTTCTGCATCGTCATCCTTTGCTTAGAAATGCACAAGTAATTTGCGACTCTTAAAATCTAATCGGTGTAATCTAACAAAACCGTAGCAATCACTGAAACATGATATTACAAGCACCAATTTTGAAAAGCAAACGTACCAAAACATTTGGGGGAGATGATATCTGCCATCGCTCATAATAATTCAGGTCCCGACGCTCAAAAAGCTTCAAATTCCTAAGCTTACTGCTGTACAAACATGTGTTTTTATCACCTCAATATAGCGTTATCTGAAGGATGCAGCTCTGTCTGGAAGACTTATGTACCTACTGGGCGGGTATGTGGGCAGAAGGTAGGTTTACAGTTCACAGTAAGAACCTTCTCTACTCTAGGGCACATTTCCAATGTCAAAGAATACTTTTGAGTCTGTCCTTTCCAATATGAGTCTGTCTTCTGCCTTCCTTCCCCCGCTTTCCCGATGCTGAATCGTGAATCGTCCCCAGTTCCTTATGATAGATGGCCGCATCCAATCTTGAAAATTAATTAAGGAAGTATGATAGTCACATTCATAACTTTTAATAAAGGTTCCCAAGATTTATCATCTTGCTGACCTTATATTCTAGACATGTTGAAAATATTTGAAATAAGTGTTGAACTTGCAATGAAATATAGAAAAATTTACATTTTTCGGAATAATTAAAGGATTAACTCAAGCATCTCTCAACTACAAAGACACTATGTTTAGATACTCACTCACTCACTCATTGTTTAGATACATTGAATAGCATAAAATGTAGATATAGGTTGCTGTAGTAACAGTGATAAAAGAATACGTTTCCAACTTTGCTATGAGGTTTTCTGAGAAAAGTATTATTTAAGACAATTTTGGGAATCAAATAAAATTGCTTGCAAAGGTTATAGATTTTATTTCTCAATCAACAGAAATTAGAGTAAAGTTCATCAAAACCAAGAAAACAGGTCATGTGAAGAAATCAACACTTTGGGGTTGATCTCTATTCTATCTAATTCTCTCACTATTTCATGCCAATGAAAGAAACGATGGACCACATGCCAATATGCCGCACAACTTTTAAGGCGGGTTGAAAAATAAGGCCGGTCACGGAAATTAAGTTTGAAATGAGCATGGGTCAGTGAATCTCTCTAAATCAGCCCACCTACTAAAACTGCCGCGTGCCCTTTCACAATCCACCAGTATAATAAAACGGCTAACAAATCTACCCCGCCCCATATCCTGCACACGTGACACGCATACACATTCCCCAACCTTCATGAAAGGTGGTTATTATTTCAGGTAGCACAACGGGAAAAACTTGCAAATATGATGAATGGAACTCCCTGAGGATTACTGAAGCGTAGATTGACCTTCCGATAAGCGACGGATAAGAAATTGGTTGTCGTTTTGTGATAGCATTGCTTCAGAACACATTGGAATGCGAACATCCATCAGACACGAACTGTACTCAAAACTATGATAAAACAGTAGGCTGTGCTTTTTGCATTATCCGTTCTTTGTTTATTGTAGATTATTGTCGTATATTCAGGGATTCTTCCCTGCTTCTTTCCTGGGTTTCTGGTGATGCCTTAAAGTTTGTTATTAATTGTTTTTCTACTTCAGTCTGAGAAACTAGTATGGACTTGGGTTCTGCCTTGGTAACCGTCAGCCAAAGTCTAGACGTCTCACAATAATAATAGGCATAACATGGCGAGCCAGTGTTGCCCTTACATTATACTTGTGGCTAGGTAAACCCATTTCATTATGTGTACCCAATTTTTGGTCTCTAGATTTCAAACATGTCTTACAGAATGACTTGTACTCCAAGTTGGTGAACGATCTCAGCCAGGCCTTCACTGATGTGACATGTATGGCTGCTGGCAGCATTCTGAAGTATGTAGTTTATTAATTATCTTATCCGGATGTATACCAGTAGGGTCTGGTCATTATATACTATTACTGGGGTTGTAAAGCCCTATTCCTTCGTAACCGATGCGCAAAAAAACACTGTTGTAGCTACGAAATCAATTTATCTCAGAGACAGTTACTGTTCTTCATTTGATATATTCATGTACGGGATACACCTTGGTCGTATGAATATACCGCAAATTGATTGTCCCCTCAGAAACCAAATTTAGATCTTTGTATTGGCCTGATCTAGCACCCCCCCCCCCTCCCCTCTGACGATTTACTCCCTTCTGTGGTCAAACAAGCCCGAAACATCATCTGCACAGATCCCCGTGAACACTCGAGGGAGAACTAACATGGTCTTGCATTCATACTGACTGCTCCACATAATGGCAGTCAATGAAAACTTAAGGTTCTCTAAAATCCTCAATGACTCTCGGTCGAACCCATTAGCACTTAGGTGTACGGCTGGAATAAGATGGATTTTTCAGGCTTCGGACAGCAAGTAACTGTTCTACGGGGTCCAGGTGAAGTTCCTTGGGCGTCATAACCTTGCAGGTCTCTTCCTACCGCAAATGAAAACATATTCAACACTAGGAAATTCATTCTCAAGTGATTACTAGGGCACTAAGGTATAATTTCATTTCTCCCTCTTTCTTGTTGGAATGCTTCAAGGGGTGAATTTAACTGACAAGCGTAGCTAAAATTGACGCCTCAAATACTTTAGAAGATAAAGTGCACTTCATCGCAGATTGTACCATGTATGCTAATGAGAGAAATATCCTATTTAGATATATAGAAAGTAGATTTCCTCACTTGAGAATATATGATAGTCATATTCCTCATTCGTTTTCTCAAACTGACTATAGCTAAACCTACGGCATACAAACCCACATTTTACCAAGAAGAAGCCGAGCTTGCTATGATATTCGTACCAACAAGTGTATGTTTTGTCTTTGTTATGACCTGTGCTTACACGTAGCTTGGTTGGCAAAATATAGAACAAAAGTCTTCATTCATTCATTAGTATAGTTACAGTTTGTTTGTTGTATTTTGCAAAGAACGCACGCCACCAAACTCTGATACACATCATACTCCTCTGAGCAAGCAATACGGTACGATCCTGTCGAATCATGACGGTTTTGTTTCTATTTTCCTATTTATGGTAGAAATGTTTGCATTTCTCAAGTATTGATTCATACTTCTTAGCTCAATAGAAGTGCTACACATGGCTGCACCGTGGCTGTTTGAGATGATATAAAGGTGTGTATGAAACTGCTTTGTCAAGTAATCTCGCGGCCACGCTCGATACCTCCTCCACCTCTCCCTGTCATCTGGACCTTCACATCTGAACCCCAGACTCCCTTAAGCATTATCGATTACAATATCACACATCGCTTATCTTTCTTAGCAGGGAAGAAAATCTTTACCTGCAGACGGCGAGCGCCGTGAGAGTGAAGGCCGAGCCGCTGATGGCCACACCCTGCAGCGTGTTGCTCACCCTGCACATCAGGAAACCCAGACCCTCCTCTGGAGGAAACACAAACAACACCAAGGGTTATAATATAAGCGACATCGTGGTTGGGGCTGCAATGTCTTTCTGAAGGAACGTAATTTTTGACGAGTTTGCTTAGTGCAAGGCTACATAAACCACGTCTAACGCTCACCATAGCACCATCTTTCTCCTTAGTCAGAAACATCAAGGTTATAATTAGGCGAGCTAATAAAACTGACTCAAAAGGCGACGCAAGGATTACGAATGTTTCTCGAGAAATATAATTCCCTGCCCCATTTAGGCCGGACCCCTACTCTTTCCAATAAGTGTGGCGGGTTCTTATAGGTGTTTGTACTGTGGTGTGAATGTCCTCAAACATTAGACCTCCATTATTATCCCGGGGACATCACAACAGGCTCATCACTCAGATACATCCGATGAAGGTTATGTTATCTATCCAGCATGTTGTATTCGATCCAACCACTACTTCTTATCTGCTCACGTTTTGATTGTTGACATTGTGGAAAATGTAGAATACCAAGTCAAAATCGATCATCGATTTTGGCAAAAACACAATTATTTTATGTAGTGGTAGAGATGGCATACTAGTCTTTACCTTACTTGAGCGTTTGCAATTGACTTAGAACATGTTTATTTAGATTGCAACCTAATGTGCTGCGTAAGATCAAGTGTCATTTTGGAGTGTTGGGTTTCGTGTTAGCTGTTAGACAATTGTAACTAAGTCGAGAATGGTTCCAGTTTGCTAATTATAATCATCGGCGTACATGTGCAAGATGGACACTGCATCGGGTCATCATTTACATTCATGAGATCTAACATCCTTTCTTGTAGCGTGCCCGATATGTCCGTGTGGTCTAACGTACGACCTACTTAATTGAAAGCGATAGCCCTTTTGGCATCGTTTCATCGCACCATGTTCCCGTCAATTCTCATCTAGATTGGCTCCAAGTAGTCATATCAAATGAAAGCACATCGTTGAAAGTCACGCAGCGTCGGTATCGCAACATTTGAGAGATCTAGTCATATTAACGCCGCCAACGCTAATTACTTGGAGTAAGCTCTTCCTCGTAACTCCAGGGGTAAAGTTAAGATTTAATGTGTTTGGCATCCTTTCTGAATTGCTTTTTTAGTGAGGCCAGTTCCGTATGGACTTTAATCGATGTGTAGTCCATGCATGTCCTTGATAAAGGAGTTATCTGTGTACTCTTCAGTATTGGTTCTGCAGTGTTCAGCTTGTGAGATACTAAGCACGACACAAGGAACTTTTGCTTCCTTTAGATATCTACTTTTGTCCTTCCGGAGTGATTTCGGGGATGCCGATTGATTGTTAAGGATTTGAAATGTTCTTTAATTGTCATTTGCATCTGGAATCAATTTATCTTAGTTGGTAATGAGTCCTCGAGGACGCTATGTTGAGCATTGCAATTCTACGTCTACATCTACAGAGTACAATGCAAAGCACCTCGCGGGGCATAGTGCTCAGGGAGTGAGGTATTCCCCCCAAAATGGTGTATGAAAATAAAACAATCAAGAAAACAGTGTACGTAGTCATAATGCTCCCTGTGCGAGTTCCCCGCATACTGGGTCCAGGTAAATGAATGCCTAGGGAAGCTAGAAGAGTGCATAGACTAATATTGCTCATCAAGCGGCAGGTGGTTTGTAGTCAGGGGTAATTATAGAGATTGCAGTACCCCAACTGGGCTATTGAAGAAAAAAGACTATCGATTTTGTTAAGAATTGTGAATAAGTCCCCAATGTGGACAATGGACAGAAGGCTTGAATAGGTACTGTGACTTGTTGATTGGCATGAAAAAGTCATCTACTGGCTGATGAACTGAACGCAAACTGGTTATGATGATCCAGAAAATTCTTTTCCAAATCGTCTCTCTTATCAGCATACAAGTCCATCTGGGTTGGTACAAACTTCAACATGAATCGCTGATGAGCTTCCATGCTGGTTATGACTATGATAAATACATTATAAAATTCATCGCAATCTCAAGAGTTTTATAAGTCGTATTGGAGACCTTGGCCTATCGCTTGTCTTTATAATCACTGAACTTTATTAAATTTCATGACAATTATGGACTTTTTTTACGATCACAGATCTATCTACTTTATCAGTGACCCCTTGTATCGTCCTGGTAAAATATGGCATTGCAATATTGAAAAAGCTACCAGTTCATATTCAATCTGTCGTGACATTTTGCAACCAATCTCTGGTGACATAACGTTCATTTGCATTTTCATGTATGTAGCTAGACATTGCTATGCTGTAATAATATTACAGCATAGCAGTTATATAGTTATATTACAACATTACTAATATTGACTTTCGGCAGCCCAATGGCTTCAGAAAGTAGGCGTTATGTGCAAGGATGATACTTTGACCATGGGACCGAACCTGAGCGTGTGGCCACAACGTACGGGGGGAGGGGGAGTTACGACTCCCTCTGCCATTGGATGGGGCCGAAGCAAAGAAACTTTTATTCTGTTCTCCAGTAAATTGCTTCATGGTCTGAGATCATGTGTTGAATGTGCTAAAGGTCGGCTTCCAGCGCTGCACATAAAGTGCATGTATTCACCGTATATCACATTTATAACATACTTCCTGGACACAAAGAATGGGGCATGTGAAGGATGGCAGAGCAATGTTCACGGCGTTCTACTCTTTGTGAATACAAATATCATACAGAGATAGAGGATTTTTAGAAATGAATCATTGATATTCATATTCATTTCAAATCATTCGTACATTGTTGAATTCATTACTGTACTAAGATGCAATGCTAGCAATTACAACCTTAAATATTGTTGCAGTTCTTGTAATTATCAACCCTTACTTGATGGTTGCTTTATGAAAGGCAGATCGCTCACAATCAACGTTATGCAGTAAATATTGCAACAAATTACTCACGGGACCAACTAATAGTGGGTATAATTGCTGATCATGATCGAATTTTGATGATTTGTCTGCTTCGATTTTTTTAAGAACGAAGACTGAGGTAAAATAACAGACGTGCCTTCAAAAGGACGTTAATCTGTTGCAGGCCTTTTACAGCGTGATATATCGCATCGTTATTGGTATTTTTACTACTTTCCTACAAGATTTGTATCACTTAAGCTCCGCGGCTTTCCATTGTCAAACTCGAAGAATTTCTTCCTGTCATCACGCTGCGAAGTGCGTGCCCTAACCAGTGAAATGAGGTACAACAGAGCAGCCATAAATCTTGGGCGTTATGCACATTGAGGAATTCTGTGGGTCCGTGAATACTCCCAGCGGGATCCAGCAGTAAAGAAGTTGGGCGATTACTGTCATTTCTGTCGGTGAGTAACGCATAGGAGATTACAATAATTGGAAAACTTTCGCACTCAGTGGGGTGCCATAAGATAGGGGATAGCTCCAGATAGATGGCGATAGACTACGTGTTCCAAGTTGTGATGTGATAACTCTTGGCGCACATACAAACCGCACTGTAGGAACTGACAGATTCCGCTCATCCAGGTGAACAGCATGATATACAGTTCATTTGGGACTATCGTCTTTTTAATGTTTCCTCTTTTCTTTAGTCGTAAAAAATAAATTGGCATCGTTGAGGAAAAATAAGACAATGACGTTCCATGCAAGACAGGACGTTACCTTCAGGGAGGATCCGTACTCATTTATTTATTTATTTAATTGCTTGTTCAAGTACGTACCGGCTATGAGGTACGTGTAGGAACTAGATGCACAATGTGCCTAAGAGAAGAGTAAGAGAGCCCCTAGGAGTATAGCTCGTGGCTGGAAAATGAAACATAAAATGTATACTCAATGTTTATATCAAGGTTTCATTACTCACTCTCGCAATCATTATCAAGGGCAATAGTTCCAAAATATGAAAGTTAACAGAAGTAAAGCATTAAAAGGATCCTTACCTTGTGAAAAGAAGGGGTGGAAGAGGTCGTACGGTATGCAGAATATGCCAACAAGTAGGTCCGCGAATCCCAGGTTAAATACAAAACAGAGGGCCGGTGTCCTAAGATGTGGCTTCCTCCTGATTAAGAAAACTAGCAGTAGGTTCCCGAGGATACAGACAATGAACACCGTCAAATAGGCGACAAGGTGGAGCATTATGGCGGGAAGGGGCGACCCTTTGTCAACTGGCCCCATCTGGTATCCATCCGTAACGTTTATTGTGCTGATCCCATCGGAGCGGTTTGTCTCTGTGGGCATCTTGTCGCATGCTGGAGGCACAGTCGGCATGACGGTTGTGGTGAACACCACCAGGTCATCTCGTGGCGCTTGCATCTTTAAAGTCGGACTGCATTGCATCCAAAGTCAAGCGATTTCCTTGAAACTATCTCCGACTTTGCCCGAACGGTTCTTCTCCAAGCGCCGTCGCGACCGTGATCTAAGCAGACATGACAGATTGCTAATGTATCCATGGCAGCTACGGGCCCATATCGACATAATTGCAAAGATATTACGGGAGTAGCCACATAACGTCCTGCGGGCGTACATCACTGCAGGCCGGTTCTATAACCACCAGATTCCCCCAAAGCACATTCGGATCGACTCAACAAATGTGGTACGCCCGGGAAAAGGATTTCAGATACACCAGGCCGATCTTGTGGTCAATTTAGTCATCCCCTGTGGCCATCGAATTGTTCTGATATGATATGCCTCTCCATTAGATACGACTGGGGCAACAGATTCCAGCTACATGATAGTCTCCCACCACCGCCGGCACAAACCCCGCAGTATCTACACTCCACCGCACGGGTGGACTGGTTCAGCCCAGAATCCCCACGCCTTACCGCAAACGTTCAAACATCCCACACTCTCCAAACTGTCACGAGCGCTGTCTCCCCAAAGACGAACATATAGAACAGCTTTGGTCGGAACTTCCGTTGACGGCATACGCCCTACCACAGCAGTCTTAGTCCACATCCATACGCGCAACATTAAACAGCGATGGCATCCCAATGGATAACATCCTGTCCCCTAGCGGAGTCAGCATGTTCAACAAATGTGGCAGGAGTCGATTGAATTCACCCGAGCAAGAAATTCGCGTGAGTAAACGACTGGGTCCGATGAATTGTACATTAAGGTATAAGACGAGCAGCTACGCGGGGGGATTGAGCATTGCTGGCGACTGATGAGGAACCGCAAAGGAGCCCAAGTGCATCACACCACCATCTGTAACGGCTCTTTGTTTCACATCGCCCAAAGCCGGCAATCCTGGCCTTCACTAAGCCCACAGACAGGGAGAGTAGTTTCCAGTCGGACTGTAATCCCCCAGCCTTCCCACCAAATACCACTCATGTTTCTGAGGGTTTGCCAAACTCATTAAGATTCATATTTGATAGTCGCCATTAGACAGAACAGAACAGCTGTATTTAGACGTATTGCAGCGGCCGTTATTAACAGAAATATCTCGCTGAAAGGCCACTTTACCCCCCTGGTGCGTGGCCTTCATAAATATGCACCTGTAAAACCTGTAAGTATATGTCAGCTCTGGCTTATATTCCGTGCAGTAAACGTGCCAATTTACCTTATCTTCTAAACTATTGCCCCGTAAATGTATTGCCGTTACTTTTATAAGATATGGGCGTTGTGTAGTGCTATCTTGGAAATGAGTCTTCACTCTCCACTGATGAGAGACTTAGTACCTGCACAGGGAGCCGCACATCTGTGTCCCCTCGGGAGCACTGCTTGATATTTAAAACGATAAGCCCACTCCTCACCACCGCGGCTAACCGTTTGATGTGCGGAAATCTGGCCTATATGGTGGTACTTCGCATTTCCAATATCTCTCCATGTGATTCGTATATCATTATAAAACAGCGCGCGTACTCTCTGTACTAGAAATTAATTACTGTTAGAGATTAGATCTTGTTTACAACGATCATGTATGATAAACTACCCATATGTGTATACGTAACGTTACATGCTATGTAGGTGGAGATACGTCGACGTAGATCTATCCTGAAAAGGCGGGATGGGCACTGCCGCGGGCTTTGGATTGAAACGTAGTGCTCATCCCATCTGTCTTACGGTGTTTTCAATGGAATCCATAGTCAAGTGTTAACATTCTCTTTAAATATTTCTACGGAATGTCTACATTACATTACAAAAACTCCACGACACACTCACATCGAAGCACCCCATTATGGCCAGTATCAAGCTTTTGACAGAATCAGAAATATGACAATCAAATGTTCTTTGACGTTACAGCGACCTATTCACAGACAATATGATATCATGGGCAACGAGAGCTCTGCGTCAGCGTATAAAACTTGAGAGTTGCGGCGTGGTCTTATAACAAGAGCCCTTGTCACTATGTCTTATTGTCTGCTCAGACATGACAATTCTCTTGTCGACGTTATTTGCCTGAGGCAAGATCGATTCAACATACTACAGCAGACCAACAGGCACTAGTACTTTAGCCATGCTGACAAGAGTATCTGTTATGCACTGTCTCCTTTCTAAGGATGAAACGAGATAACTATATATATATATATATATATATATATATATATATATATATATATATATATATATATATATACAGAATCCGGCGTGACATTTCTTTTCTGGGAATATATGGAAGAGTGGTTTGGACTTGTGGACAATGTGAGGCCGCGAAATGGTGGCAAGAGTTATGCACCTTATCCACAGTTTCTGATTTTGAGTGATCCAACAAGTACTTCTTTTTTTTTTAAACAAAACATGTAAACATGAAAAAAGAAATGCACCAGGTTGATGTATTTTCATCATAACATTGTAATTCACATACATACATATATACATCGAAAAAAAAAGTATTTATAAACTGAACAAGGAAGTACAATGATTACCACACATCCTTACTCCAACTGTCCAAAGCCAGAATCTGAGTGTACCGTACAAAATGTCTGTATCAAATGTCCTCACTCAGATCGCAAATTTTGCCAGCTGTAGACACACAAAAAAGGCTGGTGGTAGGTTTCATCGGATAACAGGAAACACAACGTTTATGTCCTAGGCCTAGGAAATGTGATTAAGCCTGACATCACCTGCAATATCTGAACAATGCTAATGAACACCTGTCTCATTTTCTTTCACCACAATAGACTTATGAAACTAATAAACCTGAAACTAGTAGACTTAGGACTATCAAAACAGCTTCTTTCAAATGTAATGGTGCATTGATCACTAGTGTACAGTTACATTTTAAGTAGTATGTATTTTTGCTTGGCTTTAACAGCTTTTCAAGAGACTTAAATATAAGATGTTGTTTGATTATGAATAACAATCGTATTAGATCATGGCCATTCCCCTCATTAAATTCACACAAAAGTCAATTTCTTGGCTGGTGTCCCGTTTAACAGCTTTTGGCGTCGTTCATCAGCAACTGGCTTAACGAGAACATTCAAAAGGGATGCTGTCTAACTTGATATTCAACATCATTCATTCATCAACAAGGTTATAACAAAGTGACGGGCAGATACCTCGTGGGGCTGTATCAGTTTAGTCAGGCTTTCATTTATGACGCATTTCCCTCCCGGTAAAAGCAAATGTCAAACAACGCTCTTACTTGTAAAATGCAGCTTCACAGAAAAGAAGTCCCATGTCATAAATCCCACCAAGACAGCCCGGTGACCATGATTTATAGGATACAGATTCCACGGAGATACACAATTGCCAAGCTCTCTTTGATCACCGATGAATCCATCTATCATCGCTTCCACAGAGTATCAAGTGGGGACAGCACAATTGCCATGAAGAATTGTCGTATAAAGCACGCCTTAAAGTATCATGCTTATCAGGCTAATGGTGATGCACCAGATAATGTATTAAGATATGTTTTGCCTGCGGACCCATGCAAGATCCTGTCATCTCGGCTTGACAGGTAATAACAGCATTCGAGTCGTCTAGTTTTCTCCATCGCCCAGGTAATACTATCTGCCAACAGTCAATGTTTGAGGAAATGGCGGTTACTTTTCATCTGCTGTAGAAATTGCGATCGATGTCTCCCCGGCAGCAGGGGTCATGGCATGCATGTCTAGGACAGTTTCTGTCCGCTAACGCAAGGCAGAGAATTGTCTCTGTGTCATGGACGCTGTTCTGACATACTCTCATACTGCTGTTCTGGGCGTCTAAGGTTAAAAGCATGAGCGTGTGGCCGCCATTCCTCAGTAAGCAAATATTCCCCGGTATCTGCTCAAAAACTAGGCGTGAAATTGGAAAAGGTTCAGGGCTGGTTGGGTATCGTGAATAAAGGTAACTTATGACATCTTAGTAAATACATTAGACATCAGAAACGAGACAAATCATATGGCAAATAACGGTCGTTCTCCCATCGCAAATGTGCATATCAGGAATCCGTCAATTCATCAACAGACTTAGAAGAGTTGAATTACTTGACTAAAATGTAATGGAAAGTAAACGTTATCCGACCTGTTACCTAGAGACGTTTAGCACATTATGAGTACAGCGTACGGCAGTAATTCCTTGTACACACCCACACATACACGTACAGGAACAAGCAGGCAAACCGCAGCCCAAGGCCACCAGAAAAGTTCGACTGTAGACATCCTGCCAAACATTGTAGACTCTTCAATTATAGATAAACAATAATCCTTGAAAACCAATTCAACATGTGTTCCTATGCCCAGCGGGAAAATGAAGGCGTCACGGCCATACTATAGAAAGCAATATCGGTATGCCCAATTTTCTCCCAGCTTCGGGCTCCAGCCTCATGTAATATTTACTGGCAGCCCCATCATCTTCAAATGCTCCAGGTATAATCAACAAGGCTTAAGACCGGTGCGCCCGCAGATCAATTATAGATACGTCCTAATCCAGCTAATCCCGCTATAGGTTATGATACAACTTTACTTTCCTGCTAGGAAACGTCAAAAGTCGTTATGTTCACCAGAACAGTTTGCGTGGATTATAGCTACTGTTCAAACAACCAGAGCTATACGCGGCCATTCTCGCCTTCAGGGCTTATATATATTCATTTGTCAATCAATGAAAATGCACTGGACTGTAGCAAACGTATAGATACAACAGAGAAAAACTGTGTTATCACTAAATCATAACAATTGATATCATATGTGTCTATCATAGTCTCATCGGAAGTGGTTCTATGTATCTAATCAGCCCTTGGGGGGTATTTCAAGAGGTTGGTACGGCAGCCCACAAAGTTGCTTGTACCAGACTTACGAATTTAATGCTGCATGAATACTCAAATCCGTCTGAGTCTTATGAAGTATAGACGTTGTCTGCTCAACTGCTTCCGTACGCCCTCTTTCCATTATAAACGCATCAGAGCCCCTTTTGTGTTACCGCACTACTTAAGCGTTTACTTCACTGTCATTAGATAGATGTCGTTGCTGTGGGCAATCTGACAACGTCGAGACGTCAACTTCTTTCATCTATTATCGCCGTCGTCTCCATTGGAAACCATCATATCACATCGTCATTTCATGTCTATTACCTCTGATAAACAAAGCATTTCAACTGAAGCACGCAGAGCACTAGAAACTCCCACAGAATACGTAGACGACTTATCTCCTCAAAGATTAATCCGAAAGAGAATTACGAATTCTTAGCATGTCCCTAATTTCTCCGGATCTGTAATGTTACTTCAGATATTTATTTTACCTGCACAATTGTGTCATACAACGAAAAGAAACATCACTGGCTTATAGTTTGTGAACTAATTTGATTATACCAACATTTGAGAACATAGCAGTACTATCAGACAAATGGAGGACAGATTCCCATAGTGCCTCTGTTTAGCCACGAATATAAACCTACAGTACACAGTTTACAGCAAAGAATACCTGGTGGTAGCGATTTCGTTACAATGAAGGTATCCTATTTTAATAGGAGGTGTGCGCAATGATCCATAGCTTAAGGCGGTGAACTGTTTATCTACTCACTACAAGTGTACGTAATTGCTGTGCTGTTGTATCTGAGGCACTTTAGGGTCTGGGTCTGGCGCCTACTTAGAGGGATACTGTCAAATATAACGTCAAAAATCTTGTCATGAATAGCACTCAGAACAGATAAAACGCATAATGTACTGTTATTATAGCTTGTGGGAATTTATATAGAAAATATGCAGGTATCGTAGCAATGAATAGTTCCATTACCAGAATTTTAACTAAAACCCATGTGTGAACCGAACTTCAGTAACTGCATTAAATTGAGCCAATTAACGAACAGGGGTACATCAACCGCATAAAACCTGGCTTAATTCTGTCTCACGGATAAGACTATTAGTCAAGTATACGCAGACTTGTTCAACATTATGTTCTTTCCAAGTAAAACAAGCAATAAGTTCCTCTTGGGTGTACGAAAGTGGTTTTCTATTAGAATGCTCCATATAGTTTCTCATCAAAATGGGGTTCTCAAGTAAGTGGCAACATTATGGTATCCTTAAATCATACCAACATACATCATGTTTATTATACGGTTAGACAGCCCAACCTTGACATTGGATGTTGGTGAGGGGTAGAGCTTTCTTAATACTATGAACTTTAACTTATGGCGTTACTTCAAGAAAACTCACTGATATGACTGGAAGGCCGTGAGTTAGCGTTATTGCAATAGCTGGCATTAAGTGTGCCTACTGTGATCCGCCTGTCCTGCTGTAATGTCCAGCTGGTCAGTTTTAATCTGGAACCATGTTACTGGTCAGTCAGTCGTGACATAGGCCTTGACTGGTGGCCAAATGTCGCAATCACTACAGCGGCCAAGTTGAGCAGGGCTTTCAGACAATCGATTGAGTTATAAGTGAACATCTGCTGTCTGGGGAACGTAACGATGTGTGTGCGTGTGTGTGTGTGTGTGCGCGCGCGCGCGCGCGCGCGCGCGCGTGTGTGTGTGTGTGTGTGTGTGTGTGATTTGTGAGTGTGTATGAAAGCACACTAGGTCATGGTATCATAACTGAGACATCACATTGAAAATTGCCTTTCCAATTTTCTTTCCACTACATCAACGGTCTCATATTTACCAACATGCATGACCACCAACATGCTATTTGTGCAGGCGGTTTTATGACTGCTTTCTCCATAGCTTATCGTGTAAGCACGTGTATGTTGGTCATGATTTTACAACTGTAGCCGACGTTACAGCTGTCGGCATGGTAATGATGTCTGCATGTTTGAGTTAGTTTAGAAACCAGATTAGACATACTGGCCGTAAAGATAGTCATCGTCTCCTTCTAAAGCCAGCACGAGGCAAGTAATGTTGGATGCCCCAACGCTCCTCTGCGTAGTCAATAAGTCGAGAGATTTTGTTGGTTTGGTTGCGATGGTAAAATAGAAAGGTAAACATTTCGCGAAAATGCAGAATGTTTCCCTGCAGCCTTTTGTCAAGCCAATCTCACAGAATACTTTACCATTAGGCTCCATCTACAGTATTGTGTGTGAGTAAAAAGAGCTTCAGGCCGCTAGTTCATTAACATAATTTATGCAACTGGAGTCACTTATTGAAGACTGCGGTAATGTTTCGTGAAACATTTTGGCATATGATGAATTATGTGTAACTGTTCTTTACAAAATCAGTTTCTTTTTGTGCATTTTCGTACATAGATGTGATATACCCATCTAAGGAAAGGTTTAACCACATTATTCAAGTATACATAGACAATTTCTACATTGATAGCGCTCAGCCATACAGCTATTTGCTTTTTTAAACAAAATAAGAAGAAATGGGAAGAAGAAGAACATACCAGCAAAAGCAATACATTTTCTCTATCGGAAAAAAACATAACTACGGATGGCTAGGTAGTGTTCCCATCAATACATGATGTCGCTGCGACCGTATGGTGACAGAGCGATTTGACAGATCGTTCAACGATTTGCATAATATTAGCTAAAATGAACCTTTTCAAAAACGCCTTTTTTGTTTTGTTTCAGTCATACTTTTTCATTTTGCATAATTTTCCAAATTTGAAATCATAGCCACGCTAGTCCGGTTCAGGTCGCAGCGAGATCACCATCTGATGGAAAGGGAGGCTAAATGAACATGAAGCCGTCCTCTTTCAAATCCCTATCACACAAATCCCTACCACACAGTCGCGTTCACGCTTGAGCGTGCAGCGACACCTTTGCTCCTCTGGTTTGCTAATCCAACCGTGGTTATGCTCTGGAGTAGAAGTAAGCTTATTTCCACTCGGGAATGGGCCAGGCTATGAATATTGTAATGACAATTTTCAGGCATATCTTCACGCTTGGTCGGCGGTGAAGTTGGCGACCAGAAGTGTCAAAAATTGAACCACGCTTCGGTAAGATTGCCAAGATGAGATTTCGAAAAATTATAAACATTCACCCATCATTTTGATTTGAGACTCTGTCAAACATCACAAACTATAAATGCTATACGTAACATTTTCTTATATCTTGATGACCTTTCTTCGTTAAAAAGTGACATTAAGTTTATCGTACACGTGGATACAGAAGATCAAAATCGGTGCGTAGAGAATAGAAACACATCAAGCAGAGGCCAACCAGTTCCTACATGACCTTTTCACAGTAATGCAGTAAGACCAAGTCCAAATAGCTTTTAAAATTGTAATTTTAACATGAAGTCTCCATCGATTCACCCGTAACAGTCGGGCTCATATAGCCCCGATATAAACCCTGACAGACAGGCAATCCCAAATCACCCAGCGTGCCGGGCCACACAAGCGTCGGACCACATTTGCCATTCCGAAAACCATAAAGCTTAATCGGGGTCTCGGTTCCCAAATATGCGCTGGACGAGCTCAATATGAAACGGCTGACCCTATCACAAGCGGGGCGATTCTTTTCATTCTCCGTCAGGCGACACTGCAGTGGCCGGGGCCTCCGTCTCCCAGTCATTAACGCTGCCATGAAATGCTGATTTGAATAGCAAAATCTATACGCACATTCATCGACATCTGCTGTCCTAACTATATTAGATCCAACGGATTTTGTGCTGTGGTACATATATGAATAATGTCGTCTCCCCGCCTTTATGGTTTTAGCAATAAAAAATCATATCTCCTTTGGAAAATTCTGCAAAATCAATACTTAAGTGGTGAACGATATTACACATTACAGCCGTGGCCTAGATTCTCTGCGGTCGAGAGGCCTGACCTAGAAACGCTAAGTTTATTTATCTAAATCACATCAATGGTTCATAGACTGCTGAAATCTAGTCATTTCACATGTCAAGGGCATCTTACATGCACGGGAAAGTTATTTTAACAGCATATTTACCAATCAGCTATGCATGTCAGTTCCAAAATGACGTTCAACACGATTAGATCTGGGAAGACAAAACTGGAACGTCACCGAACCAGATTGCGACGAAGCTGTGCATGTAAAGAGTGGCACTTGTCATAAAACTTATTCCTGTCAAAATTCAAATTATATAAATCATAACCAAGGCAAAACGTCTTTGTCGTGTTTTCAAGAACAAGCACGAATGTATCTAGGTCACCTACGCAGGTGAATCTTAATGTTGTTTCTCCGGCCCGCTCCCTTTCCACCAAACAACGATCACGCTGCGCTCTCACTGCGACCTAAACCTGAAGCGTGTAACCGTTAAGTTCTAACTGGGTATATAATACAAAATATAAAAGTGTACGTAAATAGGCAACAAAACACAAAAGTCATAGAAAAATTCCTTGTTTATACAATTCGTTGAGCGATCTGTGACATTTTTGGTCGCAGAGAGAGCGCTGCGAGAGCGCCGTCCTTGTGGAAAGTGGGTATCAGCACCATCTTGATAAACCCTGCACGGCGGACACATTAGAACCCCCTTGCTGCACATGTAAGCGAAAATGGGACCACGAGTAGCCTTAATGTGCCCTTGATGTTCTCACATTCATCATTGTGTCTACTTGGATAACCCGCTGCTGACGCTGGGAGGGAGCCGGGCGATACGGTCAGACGATATTACGGGGGTGTTCTCTCTGTTGTAGGCGCCGTTTGTGGTCCCTGTTGGCAGAAGAAATCAACTGTAGAACGCTCAATGTTAAAGATAAGCCGTTCCATCTATGAAGGCCCTGTACCTGTTCCCTAAGGTATGTGTGGGCCCCTGAATACATGCACGGGCCGGAACATCTCAATGTATTGTTTGTCTTAATTCAATCTAAATTAAGTAATGTCACGACACATAGGCATAAATGTACATCTTTAATTAACAATTTTTATAGCTAGATGCAAGGCTTTAGCAAGGCGGAAACTGAACTAAAAGTGATTTGCACTCGAATAAGAACAGTATGCCAATCAAAGTCAAACTTGTACTGCAGCCCACCGAGTGCATGCCTCCATGAACTGAAGATATATTGTCGTAAGATGTCATAGGATGCAATGTTCAAGATTTATGATCAAAATGCTAGAAAGATGCTGCCTTTGTACCTACATTGCCTGCCAAGATGGCTTATTTGGGCCTATATGTACATACTCGTACTGCTTTAATACTTCTGTGAGGTAACTATCTAGATATATCAATCGAGAATTGGCCAAATTTGCTCAACGTACGAGGCACCAAAACTAAACGATGTTTTCAACATTTCCCTCCAGGCACGAACTTACCAGGTAGTAATGAAAACTCGAAAGAACAATGCCGTAACAAATGACATGTTACATTTACTTGATAATCAACACAGACGAACATATAGTTTCTAAGTCTGCTGATATCGTGCAGCAACATGATGGTTAGATCCAATACCGCCAGGGCGGCGTCCTCGCTGCTATCGCGCTGTGACCGAGCGATTCGGCAGATTGCTCAACAACGTTAATAGTTGTTTTACGCTTTTTGTGTTTCGTTTTCTTTCAGTCATATTTTTTTACGTTTTGCATGATAATCCAGTTATGAGGTCAAGGGTTATAAAAATCCAATTTATGTTGCAGCGAAGTCTCCGCCCTAGTGGACCTGTGCCTTACGTACAAAAGCGAGTTTTCCACTTCTGAATGGGCGTCCCATCGCTAGATTTAGTACTCAGGGCCGTATCCATTAGGTTTGCACCGATCCACTGCTGGGAAATCATTTGTAACTTTTTCAGCTGGGAGAGAAGCAATCTGGGACGCGGCGGTACATATCGATCCTCCACGGATCACCGAGATAGAGAGCCGTTAATTTCAGGCTAACATATGTCCTGCGATCCCCTTCTCTTGATATAGGTGCCGAGCAATTAAAGGCGTTTCAATTACCTATGGGCAAAGAGATCGGTCACTGGAGAGCACTCAAACGATTCTAGAAAACATCTGTACGCACCAAATCTTGATGATGTTCTCAAACAGATGCAGTAGATCAAAAACACTTACTTTGGGTAGCCAACGATACAGCAAGAAGCTAAACAAAATATACATTGACTTTCGTGAGTCCATATGCAAGCGACAAAATAGAACTACCGTAATATCATATGTTACATACATGTGGGGCAAATCCTGGGTCTCAGTGTCT
>NC_049981.1:28245980-28256212 GCF_000003815.2 Branchiostoma floridae
GTGAATCAAAGTCAGTTCAATTAGTACGAAATCCAGTAGTAAGCAAGTTTGTAGTAGGAACCTGTAGGCATCAGCATTAGTAGTAAATTGTTCAAGAGCCTGAGGAGATTGCAAGCACTTGGCTGAAATTTGGCTTACTATTTCATTAGTGTTCTGTACACAACCGTCTATAACAGGCAAACTAACTGGAAACTCGAGACATGGTTAATCTTCTGAGGCCATATTCACATAATCTCTGTCTATACTGCATATAACTGATTGTGAAGTGAATTGGGCAATGTAGCCCTGGATCCAGTTAAAAGTTGATTCCTTCCCCGCGGGACAGATTGTGCTTCCTCTACTAGCTATATCTATCCATAAAAGATTATGAACCTCAGCCTGATAATATCGTTTTTACTGTCTGAAGAAACGTATGGAGTATTTCGAGACGCATCCTCGCCGTACTTAAGCCAATAACAGCCGGTTCGATTGTGCGCTTCCGATGAAGATTCAAGGACAGCAGACAGAGAGGCGACAGGGAAAGCTTGGGGGTCTCGAGTCATCCAAGGAGGTTAATTCATAGAGTGAATCAGGATTGTGCTGGACTACGCAAGTGACCATTGGGCAAGAAAGATTAGAAGACATAGTTTCAGGTTCTAATGCACCATCACATCAAGTGATCTTAATGTAATAATGGACTCAACACCGAAAACGCGTATCCTATTTTTATATTGAGCTGCCTGACCAATGAAATTCTTATCAACGTAAAGTACTCATCGACAAGAAAGGAGGATCTACACTCCTGTGACTGCACTCGCGGTGCATCAAAGCACTCACGAAGATGAGGGCAGAGAGTGCGACGCCCTCCAACCCACCCCATCTCGTACTTTCTTCGTCACACTGCTCGAAGAAAATTGCTTGTTTTTTCGCACACAATGATAAATGCAGGATGCTGCACTTTGAGGTCGAGAGCAAATTGCATACTATGCTCTCAGGTTACTCTTTCTTGTCCTACGTCACTGACTTAAAATTGCAAGAAGTATGTCTAGAATTTCGCCGACAACTAGAAGACGGTGATTATATCACATGCAAAAATGTACACACTAGTCGTGTAGAACTTGTATTGTACTGGCACGTTAGTGACTATATGTTTGGGTATACATATCTGCGCTCTTGTCAATTCTATAGGAGAGCGCTGCAGACACCTGGGCTGCCTAAGAGTATCTGCTTTGACAACTTTCAAATCGAGTACAAAAATGAATAGTAAGGAAATAACGTAAGTATATCTTAGACTTCAAATTTTGATCTAACTCTGTATCCTCACACCGTGTTCTTGGTCGGTTGTGTTAGGTGCACTCACTACATGCACAGATTCTGATGGATCGCTAGTGAGGTACGTCCTAAGTTAATTACAGCAGACAGCGTTCCCGACTGAATACGATGTCTTTCCTTATTAAACGTGCTTTCCAGCCTACCTGACCGCCCGGCATCTCAATGTGCATAAATTACTATGGCAAATCACGTTTGGTTTAATCCTAAAACTTAAATGTGGCGCAAAATCTGAATGATGTTCAAACAAATTTCATATAAAATTTCATAAAACTGAATGAAAGGCTGGTGCATTAGATTGAAGAATTTACGAGTATTTTGTCTCTAGATGCACAAAAGATTTATCAAGGTGTCCAAGAATGGTGTTTTTGATCCACCTCACTTACTTTGGTACGCATGACTGGTGAAACCAGACATACATGCCTGTGACCTTAGTATTCCATAACTTGACCTGAAGTGAAATGGCTTCTAGTTTTCCCTAAATCGCTATGATACATAATGCAGAAACGCATTTTCGGGGCAATTTTCGGAACTGAGTCCGCCCGGTAACATATAGGTTTTTGATAGGTTTGTCCAATGACCCTATACAAAATACCGTCAAAATCGATATCTAGATGTTGGAAGTTGAAGCCATATGGGCGTACTGATGCAATGTTGAGCGTGAAAAAGGACGTGTTTGACGGATACATATCTTTTCTAAGAGCTATATTTTATGATATCTATATTTTAATGTAACACCTCGATCCAAATTACTTCGTGAACGAGACGGTTAAACAGTTTTTGATAGTCGTCATGCTGTTATAAAGATGCAGATATGGACCATAACGACATTTTGCCTGTAAGAGAAAATTCCTGGCGCTATGGACGATCCCGTCGTCCAATGTTCCTTCCATTAGGAAAGAATCGATGGGACCTTCCAGCCAGGCCAGCGTCCCGACAATAAATCTATTACACACTCAGGGCCAAGTTCGCCAGGACTGCAATTACTTGCAGGGACTGTGATGGATGAGACAGAAATGTTGTGCTCTCAAGAACGTAACCAAGGTCCTCCTCCCGGCAATATTTCCGCGCCACAGGGGACTCCCGCACGGCCCGTAATGTGCAATCTCGTCCGGACGGCAACTTTTTATGCCGCTGCATCTGGACAGGGATATTAACACCAGCGCCAGGGTCAGGCCTGCGTCGTGCCTCCGCTCTGTCCGCGATCTGCAGCTCATTCCGCGGCCTATCGACCTTCCGTGGGATTCCTCTTCCATTGACGTCGCATGCATACGGACCCTTCTCAAATGAACAAACAAAGAGTTTGAGGATGTTGAGTGATTGAACTCACCGGGCAGGGGGCGACACCATTCAAGTCCGAGACAGAGTGTCTGTGTCCTCCGCCATTACCGCTCAAAACTATGATTACGACAATACTTCCAACGCTATTTGTTACCTATAGATTAACGTCTGTCCTCCATTAGGGAGACACTAAAACTACAATGCATATGTCAACATCCATTGAAGTGGTACAAAAGTCTTTGCTTTACGGTGACATATCAGGTATTTCAGTACTGAAGCATTAGTCGTAAAGCTTTTACACTGACTGGATGTTGGCTTCAATCGATGAACTTCGTTGCTACAGAGAGCCGGGGCAGCCACGCACGACCCTGTCACAGAGGTATGCGCAGAGAGCTGTATAATAATCTGTCTTGCATAGTTTTACTGCCTTGTTTGCTCTTGGGTCCTCACCCCAATAGATGGTGGCAAAGATGTCACGGCTTTCCGCTGCAATTTTATCTACATGCTATTGACTAGCAGAACTCTGAAGACTGCTTTGTTATTCCTATTCTGGTTCCATTAAACTTACCTAGCACGCTCTCACCTCAGCTTCATACTGAAAATAATTCAGGTGCGCAATGTCACGCCCATAACGTTTCACAGTCAAATATTCAAGGTCAGTACATGCAATGGCCTGGGTTTCTTTTTCTTTTGATCATCTATTTTTATTTCGTTGTTGTGATTATCATTGGAACAATTTCAACAACAAATGTTTATTTGACCCTTATTTCTGGAAGCTCCAACCGTTTATACAGGAATATTCTTTTCCTCTCTTCGCTGTTCGAAGGTCAGAGAGATCACTTGGAGCCGGACCAAGCCCCGGAGTAACCAGAGGTCTATAACCTAGAGTCTTCCTCCGCCTGGGCCCAATTACTGTGTTTGTTCTTTTCCTGGCGAGTGCTCGGTGGATATTAGTCGTAAATCATGACAGTTGTTAATGGTAACTTTAACTGACTGGACGAACAGACTACATCCGGGTCCTAACAGGCCAGGGGAACATCCGGATTCTTTCAGTTATACCTTGGGACGTGTCCCTATGAAAACAGACTTCCGAGTCTTACTTCCATCTTTCATTTATAACAGTTATGCACAGTTTATATTCTCTAGGATATACTTAGTAGTCATTCGTCTACTAATCTTAAGATAGAACAACAGAAAAAGACAAACAAAACCGTCGCATATATTGGTACGTCTTTGGAAAAGTAACGTTACGTTTTTTGGAAATGTTGTATACAGCAAAAATGATTCCTTGGATTAAAAAAGAAATACACTTCGAGCAAACCGAGACAATGCTGTAATGGGGATACAGACAATGTAACAAACTGAATATGCAGCACGCACGGGTAATTTGTTGTAAGTGAACAAAAGTGGATACGTGCCCTTCGTGACGATGTCCATATGCTTTAAAACATGTTTCACTTTTGATTCATATCATTTACCAGCAATACGTGCCTCTTTCGTGCATCATGCTGATTCCAGTTTGCCCTTATACGTAAAAACAGAAACATGCAGTTGTTTCGCTTTTCACTAGATGACGCTGCTACATTCGAACAACTTCTCGATATGCTTAGCAATCACAGATGTAGATGTTAGGTTAGGCACATCACCGAATCACTCCGTCAGGTGTAACGCTACTCTCGATGAGGGTGTTTTCATACTAAAGCATTCCAAAGAGTAAGGCTGTTCACAACGCAAAACATACTGGCTCGTGTAGTGAATGATGAGGAAATAACCGTGCGGCCTAGAAATCAATCAAGCAATCAAACTTTATTGCGCAACCGCTGTTATGGATACAATCAATGCCAGATTGATGATAAATCAATTAAATTCAATCTTTATCCAATCAACTGGTAGACAAAGGTCTGAATGGTGTTGTTCTGAAAAATCCACTAATCTTATGAAACGCCTCATATACATTGCTATTCTGTTCATATGAAACATGGGCTACAAAATACAGATGATGGCCGCAATGCATACTGAGACATTGTAACGTTATAACGTTACATCAAATCTAATGTTAGATCTTAGATTTTTAGGTTTTGTAGTCTTATCCAATATCTAATAAGTTGCACTTGTGCGTCAACAAACAAAGGAATCAGTAGCAGCTTACACCGCACACATGAAATAAATGAAATGTAAGGAAACAAAGTAGCATCTTACAGTAACTGGGAAGAATGTACTCTGAATCGGAATGTGTTAAATTCCATAGTTCTAAGTCCGCAGGAATGTAACCTAAGCTGTAAATAACAAGTTTCAACAAGTGTCAACCTTTACGTCTCTAAGAACGTTGCTGCATATGGATTGACCTCAGCCAGGACGGACTTGAGCTCTGCACACCCCCAGGTGCCTTTAGTCGCGATGATGTCGAGCAGCTTGCGCGCTTGCTCATGGCGAACACTGTGTGACTTGATAAGTTCCATCTCTTCATTATTGATGACACAGCGGGAGTATAGGTGGTCCAAGACGGGTTCGGGGTACATTAGGGCGTCAACTAGCCGCACGCGGTTGGTCCTTAGCAGGGTGTTGATTTCTATGAAAGTAGCAAACACAACAGTCATGTCCATGAAAGTAGCAAACGCAACAGTCATGTCTATGAAAGTAGCAAACTGGCTAGTCATGTCCATGAAAGTAGCAAACTGGCTAGTCATGTCTATGGAAGCAGCAAATAGGCTAGTCATGTCTATGGAAGCAGCAAATAGGCTAGTCATGTCTATGAAAGTAGCAAACAGGTTAGTCATGTCTATGGAAGCAGCTATAGGCTAGTCATGTCTATGAAAGTAGCAAATAGTCATGTCTATGAAAGCAGCTATAGGCTAGTCATGTCTATGAAAGCAGCAAACAGGTTAGTCATGACTATGGAAGCAGCAAATAGGCTAGTCATGTCTATGAAAGTAGCAAATAGGCTAGTCATGTCTATGAAAGCAGCAAATAGGCTAGTCATGTCTATGGAAGCAGCAAATAGGCTAGTCATAGGAAATCTATGAAAGTAGCAAATAGGCTAGTCATGTCTATGAAAGCAGCAAATAGGCTAGTCATGTCTATGAAAGTAGCAAATAGGCTAGTCATGTCTATGAAAGTAGCAAATACGCTAGTCATGTCTATGAAAGTAGCAAATAGGCTAATCATGTCTATGAAAGTAGCAAATAGGCTAGTCATGTCTATGAAAGTAGCAAATACGCTAGTCATGTCTATGAAAGTAGCAAATAGGCTAGTCATGTCTATGAAAGTAGCAAATAGGCTAGTCATGTCTATGGAAGCAGCAAATAGGCTAATCATGTCTATGAAAGTAGCAAATAGGCTAGTCATGTCTATAGAAGCAGCAAATAGGCTAGTCATGTCTATAGAAGCAGCAAACAGGCTAATCGTGTCTATGAAAGTAGCAAATAGGCTAGTCATGTCTATGAAAGTAGCAAATAGGCTAGTCATGTCTATAGAAGCAGCAAAAAAGGCAAGTCATGTCTATGAAAGTAGCAAATAGGCTAGTTATGTCCATGAACGAGGCAAATGCGGTTATCATGTCTGAAAGTAGCAAATAGACTAGTCCTGTCTGTGAAAGTAGAAAATATTCTAGTCATGTCTGTGAAAGTAGAAAATATGTTAGTCATTTCTGTGAAAGGATCAAACATGTTAGTCATCTCTTTGAAAGGAGCAAACATGCCAGTCATGCAAGGATACATGAGTCCCACTGTCAACTTACCTGCTGGTGGCTGGTGCTCCTCGTACTGTTGCCGCTGTGTTTCACCTTGACCTCCTGGTACAGCGGCCTGCACCTGACTCTGACCTCTCACATCTGACCCCTGATCATCTGGTACGGTGGCCTGCACCAGACCTTCATCTCTCGTACATGACCCCTGACCTTCCGGTACGTTGGCCTGCACCTGTTCCTGATCTCTAGCACATGACCTCTGCCCTCCCGTCACGGCTGCTACCACCTGCTGCAGCCGCACGTCAGTGGCGCATGCGCCGTGGTGCATGCACCAGCACTCCAGGACCTGTAGAAAGGTCAAATATTCAAACAGATTTTAAGGTGCTGAATGAGCTGATCAAGTGTACAGGTTTGAATATATAGTTCCATGCCATGTATACGTTGAACACAATGTGACGTCACCATGCACTTAGCATGCCATTCGAAATTACGAAAATGAACGCGAGAAAGTCAGGAAACTGACAAACAAGGTGTCACTGTGTCTTTCTCTTATTATGTAGATGGACTGGAACAAAGGAGTCAAAAAGATGAACAGACCTGAATCAGTCTGGCCCGGCTGCCTCCAAACTCCTGCTTGATGTCTGTGAGGACCTCTGGTGGGAGGCGCAGCATTGCAGCCACCGTGTTCACTGTGTGCTCTAACAGTGGCATCTGGTCAGCCCAGCCTCTGACGTCTCTGGTCGTCAGACCTGTGTCACCTGGTCACGAAGGACGATTTGTAAGTACTCATTTGTCACATTTTACCGATCCTGTATCGCAATCAATGTTACATGTTACAGCATGCATATGCAATCTTGAAGTACAGTGAAACCAAGAAAGATCCTCTCCTTCTCAGAGCCGATATACCTTTGAAAGGCTCCACTAAATCGGGCTGAGATTTCCACTGAAATAATGTTTAGGTAAAGTCAGATTGTCTGATAGCTGGTCAGACGCCACGCCCACAAAAGTGAAACCTCAGCCTAATTTAGTAGAGTCTCCCCAGTGTGAATTACATGGGCCGCTAGCGAAGCTCTTCGTAGAAGAATGAGAAGGTCATCTGCGATATAGTAGTTTACCCCTACCTGTCTGACTGCCGACTGCCCGATACAGTCGTCTATGGAAGCCACTTGTCCCTAGACGGAGAACACAGAAGTTGCAGAGGATAAACGGGATCTCATCGTTGCCAATTTGTACTGGGATCAGGCGCCTCCTGCACGTCTGCTCACGTGTCTCCAGCAGTCCCGTCAGAAAGGTGGCGATCCGGAAGGACGCAGTGCTCGGCCTGTTCTCCTGCATGTCCCGGATGACGGCGGGCGTGAGGACGGCCACGGCGTGCTGGCTGTTCTCAAATGAGTGGCGGAAACTCGTCATCTTGTCCTCCACCCCGTCACGGTGCGGGTCAAAAACGTGCAGCCCCCAGGTACGCCTCAGGAGTTGGGCCACCTGCATCACCTGGGCAATGTCAGGGTCAGCCTCGTCATAGAAGATCACTGCAGGGTAGGATGGGACCTTGGGTGGTGGGGAGAGAGAGGATAAATCAAGACAAGACTTGGCATGACAAAACTTTGTCGACTTCCAACAGTACCGATATCTTAAATGATAAATTTCCAACGTCGTCACAAATGGGGAAAACAAAAGCGAAGACATATGGATAAAAGAAAAGAAAACATACTTGTGGGTCTGCCCGAGGCTGCGCCATTGCAGTAACGACTTCCCCTGCTGCTGACGTGTTCTGCTCTTGTTGTGCAGTCTCAGCTGTTTGCAGGCCGACATCGCCGACAGGTCCAGCTTCGTTGAGGTGCTGGTCAGTGACACCTTGTGAAATGATTTCCGATTGGTGCTGTAATGTTTGTTCACTAGACAAGGTCTGCGATTGGTGCTGTGTTGTGGAGTCGACTCCTAACCCATCATTGTCTCCGTCCTCTGCCATCAAGTCGCTGTTGGGGCGCTCTATCCGTTCTCCCATAGGCACCTTGACCGATGTTTCGTCATCGGAGTCAAATGAAGATGAAATGTGATCTTCATCTCTGTAGGTCTCGGTTGTGTCCGACTGTGCGTCGGTCCTTGTACTTTGCTGTGCTTCTGACTGGACATCCAGACTCGGATCTGGCTGCAGTTTACCCCTATATTGGACGGTGACCGGCTCAGCTGATTCATCTTCAAATTCATCTTCAGTTTCTCCATGACGACCTTGGCAGGCGTCTCGGTTGGTCGGATCTGTCTGGTCGTGCGTCGTGCTGAAGCCAACTTGCTGCTGGTCTGGTTGAGGACACGGTGTGGCCATATTAGAACTTAACTGGTGCCCTGCATCTTCTTCTTTTGCATTGACTCCAGACTCGTGGTCTGTCAGTAGCTTGGCTGGCCGTTCTGGAAAGTCCAGGTGAACCTGAGCCAGCCCTGCAAGTGCCTCAGCTACCTCCTCAGCTGCCTCAGATGGCTCCTCAGCTGCCTCAGATGGCTCATCAGCAGACTGACCCCCTGCAGCGCCTGATTCGCACTGGCTGCCGTCATGGCTCATCTGGTCGTCTGTAAAGGATGACTCAGAGAAGCCCTCGTCACGAGTTAGGGTCTGTGCCGAGCATCTGTTGTTGCCGATGTGCGAACTGTTCACCTCCCTCACAGAGCCTGAGGAAGACGCGTTTTCCCTGACGCTCGCTGACCCACTGACATGTGATTCGGATGACTTGATCTTCTCTTGATCATCTACATGTGATCCTGAGGGTTTAGACTTTCCATTGGAGTTTTCCTTGTGCCCACCCTGTTTGGTCACGGGGGTTTGCTTACGGGACGTCTGCAGACCAGCCCCGCGTTGGGGCATTCGAGAGACACGTGGAGACACCCGAGAGACACCTGGGGACACCTGAGAGACACGTGGGGACAGCCGTGTACTTTGTGGGGATATCCGTTGCTCTCCGTGCCTTGTATTTGCGGCTTCTCGGGGTGACAGGCCGCTACCTTCCCCGGAGGACAGACCTGCTGAGACCGGCTCACGACGCGGTGTCCGTACTCGGGTGCTGACCCTCAGGGCGTCTGTCTGTTCAATACAGAAAAGCTGGCATTAACTACTGTGATGTTGAGTTCGCAAGCCTCCCTGCAGCTGGTGTCCATTGGGCCCATATCTATGAATGAATGATTTACCGCGGCACTTCAATGAAAACATTTTGCACTTTTTTACATGTTCGTTGATGCACATCGTTGATACACATGGAGTACATGTATTAAAAGCTAATGATGTGATTACACTTAAGTATCTTTTAAAACTTACTAAATATCTAAGCAACATCTTCTCCCATTCACTCACCCACACGCAACGTATCAACCCACCAAGAGGCTCTGCAGATAGCCGAATGAAGCAACATCGAGTTTAAATAAACAAACCACGTCCACACCAGTCTCTATAGTCCGCCCATATTCGCATATTTTTTAATACGTCGTGAACATGTACAACAGGAGAATATTATGGTTAGGTGAGGTCATCTTACCAGCTTTTTTCTTGCTTCATTTTCAGCCGTTCTCAGCTGATCAGCCGACCACTGTACATCACTCTTTGTCATCATGCGACGCAGAATGCCTGCAAGAAAAAGGAAGGGTGATTAGATCTCTAAAAATAGAAAAATCATTACTGACACTCACAACGAGGCTGTCAGGATCTACTGTTAACAGCAAAGTGAGTGTCACAAAGACGTTTCCAGGGATAGGATAGTGAATCTCTAACACCGAACTCACAACATAGATGTCGGTGCCTTGACCTGTTGTTATCCATGTGGATGAGTAGTTCTGGCCCAGTAGCTTAAGTGAAAGTACACAATCAACACACAGACGACCTGTACAGTAAAACCAGATACCTGACATGGCAGGCCTGTCGGCTGGATGCTGCCTCCATGCCTCTGTAGTGATGTTCCTCATGGTGAGCGGGCAC
>NC_049981.1:28256312-28257708 GCF_000003815.2 Branchiostoma floridae
ACTTTTTAGAGGGGGATGCCTCTACGAGTTCAGATACCAGGCACTGTAGAGCTTTGTAGTGGGGAGGGGCATCGGGGAGTGGGGCATGTTATTGGACCATGTTGACGGGTCGAAACGTCTAATGAAAATACCGAGCCAGTACCTGGCGAGCTGCACCCAAGGTAAGTCTTCCTGGGACATGATGTCCGAGAAAGGCCGACTGTACAGACATTTTGCCTTCTTTGCTATGTCGATTAGGCCCCAGCCGCCCTTCTCAGGAGGAAGGTAGATGGTATTTCGGCTGATCATCTCACGCTTTTTGTCCCAGAAAAAGGCGAACAGTGCGGTATTGATTTCCTTCATGACCGAATCAGGAGGGGTGAACACCGACGCCAGGTACCACAGTTTGGCTGTGGCTAGAGAGTTTGCCACTGTCACTTTGCCTGTAAAGGAGAGGGATCTGGCTCCCCATCCTTGTAAGGTTTCAACAAATTTGCGTTTACCATCCTTCCAGTTGGTTAGGGGCATGTCAATGTTGCCAAAGACCCCACCAAGCAGACGGATGGACCCAGATGTCCATTTTATTTGTACAGGGGTGTCTGGTCTATTTCTCCATTTCCCCAGCCATAACCCCTCACACTTGTCTAGGTTCAACATTGAGCCTGAGCCTCTGTTGTACAGCCCGACAAGGTCAAACAGCCTGACGATAGAGTCGTCTGATGTCAGGAAGGCAGAGTTATCATCTGCATACAGAGACATTTTGGCTTCGTAGCCGCCTGGGAGTTTTACTCCATGCACCTCAGAGTCTTTGCGGACTGTCGCCGCAAACGGCTCAAGAGAGATTGCATACAACAGTGGCGAAAGTGGGCATCCCTGCCGCACTCCCCTTGTTAGGGCGAAGGGAGACGACAGGGAGCCATTCACCAAAACGGAACTGGAGATGTCGTTGTAAAGTATTGAAACCCACTTCCGAAAGGAAGGTCCAAATCCCATTCGTGCGAGAGTCTGTTGTAGAAAGGAGATGTTGACACGGTCAAAGGCTTTTGCTTGATCAAGGGAGACAATAGCACATTCGATGTTGTTGTTATTTGCGTAAACAACTATGTCTCGTGTGAGTCGGAGGTTGCACTGGATCGACCTTCCTGGTACACCACAGGTTTGGTCCGGGTGCAACACCGACGCTATTACAGACTGAAGGCGGTTATTAAGAACTTTAGTCAAAATTTTGTAGTCGGTGTTTAGGAGGGAGATTGGTCTCCTGTTCTTGGGGTCCAATTCGTCTCCCTTCTTTGGCAACAGTGTCAAAACCCCAAACTTCTGGCTGGAGGAAAGTTCTCCAGCATCAAGAGCTTCTTGAAACACCTTCAGGAGGTCGTCGGCAATCAGATGCCAGAAGGTCGTGTAGAACTCTTTGGGT
>NC_049981.1:28257936-28259975 GCF_000003815.2 Branchiostoma floridae
TGTCCCATTGAGTCTCGTATGGCACAGATCCTGTTCTTCTTGCCGTTGGAAGCGGCCTGCTTTAGAAAGAAGGACGTGCACTTTTCCCCCTCCTCAAATTGTTTGATTCGGGATCTGACGATGGCGCCCTGAGCTTCAGAGGTTGCCAACTCTGACAGTGCGTCTTTCGTGGCCTTATATTGTCTCAGGACATCAGGTGAGACCGCACCAGCATTAAGCTGGTTGGTCAGATCCCCTAAAGTGTTGTTCAGTTGGTAACGAGCTTCTCTTTTGTCTTTGGCTATCTTACATGAGTGCTTAATAAACAAGGAGCGGGTTCGGTCTTTGACGTCATCCCACCAAGATCTCAGGGAAGGGTAACCCAACTTCAAAGTCTGCCAGTCCTTGTAGGACGCAGTGAAGTCCGACTGGACTTCTTTGTTCTTTAGGATGGAAACATTGCACTTCCACATGGAAGACTTCTTTTTAGCTGTTGGAAGCACATCGATTCCCACACAATCGTGGTCTGTGAAGTATGCAGGCCGGAAAAAATGGCCAGAGACGGGCAGATTGTTGGATGAGTAAAGTCTATCCAGTCGGCATGCTACAGCGTTATCAGGTTGACGCCACGTATATACGCGCCCATCCGGATTCAGCTGCCTCCACGAGTCGTGTAGGTTGTGACTAGCACAGAGGTTCTTTAGAATTTTCGAACCTCCAGAACTACGACTTGGATTCCCCCCTCTTTTATCTAGGCTGGGAGACTCAATGCAGTTGAAATCCCCACAAAGGACCGTGGACTCAGAGTTGGATAAGAAATTGCCTAGACCACGGAAAAATGTGGATCGTTCAGCTGCATCATTCGGTGCGTATACGTTGCACACTCGAAGAGAGCGCGTGCCGTCAGCCAGGACTGCGGAAACTACGCGACCCTCATCATCGCAGAATTTCTTAGTTATTTTCAAGTCAAGGGATGGGGAAAGCAGGATGCCTACACCTCTAGAATTGGGCGTACCAAGGCTCCATAGGGCCTGCCCTCCCCATTCCTTTTCCCACTTAGTAGTTTCATCCACATGTGTAATGTGACTCTCTTGCAGGCAAACAATATCAAATTTGTGTTGTCTGCAAAAGTCGTATACCTGTTTGCGTTTGTTGGGATTGCGCATCCCACAAACGTTTAAGGTTGCTATAACCACCATCGTTAACATAAAGAAGGCATTGAGCCTATGCATATTTTGGGGCATCATTATAGAGATTCTCCAGATGACGTGAACTCGTCGATGGCTAGCTCTCCTGATAAGGGAAGGTCGTAACCGGGACTATGAGGGCCCTTCGTTACTGTCGACGGCTCACTCTTTCTTTTTGGGCTGACTTCTTCGTCGGAAGGCGCAGGCCTTTTAGAGGTCTGCTGGTCGACTTCCATCGCGTCAGATGACGGGTCTCCAGTATGTGGGGCCTTCTTCTTGGCCACCACATTTTTGACTGGTGTCTGAGGCTCTTCGACCTCGTTGTTCTGTTTGCGGCCATTTTTGGCCTTGCCCTTGCGCTTCTTGCGTTTCTTGTTGCGAGGATGGGTTGTTTCTTGCTCCCCGTTTGGTTCAATGCGCTCCGCAGAGCTCGGAGATGGTTGGGTTGCTTCAAGAAGCAGCTCCCTTTCTAGCTCCCTTTCTTTCTCCGTCAGTTCGTCAGAGGAAGCAAATTCCTCGGCGGAATCATCTTCCCCGCTCTCCTCCGACCCGGAGTCGCTGGAGTCAGTCTCGTTTGTTTGCTCACTCTGACTCTTACCACTGGAGACAGTCTCGTTTACTTGAGACTGCTCACTCTGACCAGGGGTCTTAGCACTGGCCACGGTTGCCTCAGCAGCCGGACCGCTGGTCCACTTATTGTCAGGCAGCAGTTTGTTGGCATATGAAGTAGGGCACCGACGTGCGGTGTGTCCCTCCTTGCCGCACTGATTACAGACTACTTGATTGCTGCATTCCGCAGAGGTATGCCCAATCAGGTGGCATTTTGTACAAACTAACCGGGTTTATCATCTTGAAGAAGGTCGTATGTTCAAC
>NC_049981.1:28260178-28261113 GCF_000003815.2 Branchiostoma floridae
ATGATAGAAGATCTCTCTTGAGAAGTACGATCACCGGTACTCCTGGCGAAGTCTCTGTGGAGCAATCGGCAGTTTGCTGGTTCGAGTCCACCAAGGGACGAAGCCGAAGCAATTAAGACATTTGTTTGATAACCATTGTAGCCAATCTCATTGTATAACGTTCTCATACAAAGCAATTTCAAATTTGAAACCTGACACCTGATTGATGTTTGTTTGTTATGTTTACCTTCACAGAAGGTAAAAATATTGTTTTTGCTGTTTCCTCTTCTCCAAACAAATAAAGTCAATGACCTGGACCAGACGACTGTCACCATGGTTACCTATAAAGTAGAAGGTACCCTGTGGTGTTCGGTTACATAATGCAGCAAATGGCTTAGCACAGAGCTGGAGAAGCTCCGGTCACTAAATGTGCTATATAACATAACAGTACTCAGTGTTAGAGTACGACATGTGAAGGTTAACATCATATATTTACAAATGTCACCTTTCCAATTACTATTTTGATTTTGGATTGACAGGATATTAGTCAGTCGTGCCCCGCTCCTCAATATCAGCAATCATGCCTGTCACCTGAAAAACAGAATTGTCATAAGACACAACATTTCGTACTACTGTGTTCATAATAAGTTAAACTTCTTTCATTGATGTATATAATGGTCATTGCTCAGTCTCTACTTACCATTATTAACCGGTGCTTGGCTCATTTTAATGGTTGTTGATCAGTTTTTGTACTAGTATGAGAAGGTGGCTTCTTTATTTGAGCACAATATAGCCTTCGGATATCACAATACCGTTGTGTAAAACTTACCCAAACGAAGAATGTTGCGGCCCCTGAACTGACTGCATGCACGTCTTGTTTGGTCAGACCCTTCAGCTCTGCCTTGGCAGCTTTTACTCTGTCATTTGGTTGGACTTCTTCACACTTTCTTGGTAAT
>NC_049981.1:28261213-28262747 GCF_000003815.2 Branchiostoma floridae
AGATAAGAATTACGTTCAATAGGCAAATAACATCTTATATACAATATCAGAGGTGACATCAAATATAACTCGACAGTTGATAAGGAGGGTGTCGGTACATATAAACAAGCAACAGACTTAGACTTTGTAATGCTGAACTTTATAGAACCCCACATGTCTGACACGGTACAGTCACATTGGGTATTAATCAACACAAACGCACTCTCAACAAATTGCTTTCTAAATCATAAAGTCTGTTATTCCTTACAAATAAAACCCACAATGGAACATTCTCGATCTTTCAGTCCGCTCTTAAAATCATTATCACTTTAAAACTTCTTCCTAAACAGATGGATCGATGACATTTCTGATATGTACATGTATTCTTTTGACTGAATGCAAACAACCGCATGTTGTGGTTACTATTAGAACATGTACAAATATTGGTCGGTCAGAAAGTTATCGAAACCTTAGCAACATTGATCTGCACCATGATTGAATATTTCTCGCGTTCGGCTGTTAATCATGCTGGTTCAGACCCACCCAGGGAAGCAGCAATTTAGAAGCTTTTAAGATTTAAGTCCATCCCATTGTATAACGTTTTCGTACTTATCAATTTATTTCTATTGACACATGGCACCAGATAGATGTTGTGTTACGATTTTGACTTTGGATTTACAGGGTGTTAGTCCGATTTGCCTCTCTCCTCGACATCGGCAATCATTCCTGTCACCTGAAAAACAGAACAGTCATACTGTTATACTGTCATCAGAAACGAGAGTTGATGCTTGTATCTACGTTATTTTAGAATTATACATTTGTTTCATCGGTCTATGGCCAATAACCATTGACAATGACATTGACATTGATCGGTCTCTGTTTTTCAATGTTAACCAGAGATGTAGGACAGCTTGGTTCGATGGTTGTCGATGAGATCTTACACGGTTATTGAAAGGTGACTCCTTCATATGACACATGACACATGTCATAAAGGCTCAGTCTTATAAAGGAAAGAAAGTGAAAAACTTACCCAAACGAAGAATGTTGCGGCCCCTGCACTGACTCCATGCACGTCTTGTTTGGTCAGACCCTTCAGCTCTGCCTTGGCAGCATTTACTCTGTCAGGTGGAACGTCGTTTGGTTGGAACTTCTTCACGCGTCGTTTCAGACTCTCTTTGCCTGTCTTGCCCATAAGTGCCTGCAGGGATTTCCATTCCTATAGTGTGGAAGAATATGAGTAAGTATAATACTCAATGAAAGATGGAATCTGGAAGAATACCGGTGTGACAGCGATCTCGCCCCCCCCGGGGGGCGAAATCACTAGCGTTTTCGCCCCCCTTTAGCGTTTTCGCCCCCCCCCCCCCAAAGCAGCTGGTTACTACATATTACAGGTGCGCTACCTGGCACTATACTGCACCTGGGGAGTAATGTATATGGTGTGTTACCTGGTACCTATATGGCACCTTATTACCGTACCGTAAGATGTCATACCTCGAAAGTCGATACTATATTGTTCGGTGCAAATATAACATTGAAATGAAAAAGACAATTTTTG
>NC_049981.1:28262847-28269539 GCF_000003815.2 Branchiostoma floridae
CTAGTGGCTAATAGCTGCAATCGGTGATTTCGACGGCCAAAAACGGGCTCTGGATGTCGTCGCTACATAGTGATTGTTAACGGCGTTTGAATCCACGGCGGGGGCGGCATATCTTTCTAAAACTCGCATGGCTGATTCTATTTTGTCTTAGTTTTTTTCTGGTCAATAATTAACCAGAAATAATTAACTGCTGGTCTGGCATTTTATTTGCGGTTGCGACATAGCCAGTGTGTACAGAGAATTCTACTAACATTGGGCTGTTACTTCACAGAATATGTGTTAACGTTAACAGTTCCACTTAAAAGTTCGACACTTACATATTCTATAGCATGAATGTACTGTTAATCTTTAGATGGCACAATACCCGCTCCGGTTGGGAGAAACAGTATTGTAGACCAGTGTTTCATAGGAGGCCGACGCGGAATACCGCGTTTAGAACATAGATATAGATATATAATACTTAGCTTGTAGTGCATTTGGAAACCCCGCACATTGTTTTGATGGCGGTGATCCAGGGCACGGACGAGCCGGGCACGCGAGTAGGGCGGGGAAGCTGTCTGGGCCGGCGTTTAGAGGGCACTAATTGACAGTTCAACCATCTGTGTTTTTCTACCGTCGTATAATATAGAACGACGCATTTCTTCACATTTTGTGGGGAAAACAACACGATGTGAGATCGTGTGGCCATGGGATAAAAGCTAACACAAATTATATTCTATGCATTAATTAACCGATCTAGCTTTGTTTAGAAGGCAAGTCTGTTAAAATTAAAGCTAGCCGGGTGTTGAGGTCAGTCCTCAACTCAAGATCTATCAATTTGTAACACCCCATATGTGAATCATTGCCTCCTACCTCAACTCCATTGACTTTAACATAATCATCGTCAAATGTTTGCCAAAAAATACCTTTAATCGAACAAAAGTGCCCGGCTGAAACCACGCTACTCTACTCTCAAAGTCAAAACAGTGTTACAACTCAGGATGTTGTTTCTACTCGCCTCTTGTTTGATCAGTTTCTGAGTCCAGAGAGAAAAACGAGGTCATCTGTCGCCGAACTGACGTAAAAGCCCAGGGTACTTAAGGTGTGAAACGCATTGATGTTGTTGTTAATACATTTCCGTGAACACGTCTGCTACCATTAATCTCATAATATTCTGAGGGGAAACGCGCGTTAAAACTAGCCACAGACTTTCCCTGAATCTTATTACACATGACTGGTGGGCGGAGCCTCCACTGGGGGTGATCGGGAGGTCAACTGCGTGGTGCTGCCTGAGGGAGTGACTTCCCTCAGAGGGATGTGTTGATACTCCGGGCAAAATCAGGGCTGCCAACCCCAACACGCACAACCTGAGTGGTTGCTTGAAAGCCGTGACTCCAGGGCGCGAGTCCCACCGCGATCTTCGCCATCTACTTTTATTTTCATTACCATGTGGCATGGTACTATTCGATATGAGTGTAAGATGAAAATCTAAGTACACTTGTATTGTCATTAGGTCATCCCATAACGTCGACAGTTTCTTCTATCAGTTTGCAATATTGATTAATTGAGAAAACAGCACCACTTGTCACTCAGAAACTGCCAGCTTGTTGTGTCTCGTGGGTGCTACATGGCAAATGTACACCTCTTGGCTGACTATCTCCTGGCCAGTTTGGTACTATTTTATGCCATTGTAGGATCTGCTTGGAGATTACTAACTAGACTAGTCAACACGATCGGGGATTTGAAGATTCTTTTTGTTGAACAAAGATCTGTTGCACTTGCAAGAAAAACGGACAACGGGTATTGCTCTTCGGGGCCGTGGGAAAATGAAGTACACATTCGAAGATTCATGTTGTCAAAGCGTAAACCAAAATTAAAGCATGTTATGTGTATACCTATAACGTTACATGGCACTACAGAGAGCGAGCAGGCTTGACTGAAGGCTAGCACATGTGCTCGGTTACGCTACATTCCAGCTAATTATCAGATAGCGGCGGGTACCGCCACGAAAAATTGATCTCTGACACCTTTGATTTTATACTTTGAACATTTAAGTATGGCCTTAATGACAGCAGAAGACACATCATTTGTCTATATACAAACATGTAAATTTATCTATGAAAATTCTTTGAGCGATGTGCGAAATCTTTCCTCACTAATAAGCGTCAGTCCTTCAGCGGAAAGCGGAAGTTGTTTATGTGACTTGTTCTTCTTGTTACAATTAAACCAACGCAGAATATATTACATCATGTACAAACACGACTATTAAATAATATAAATTCAACAATCAATACATAAAAGAATAGGGAAATGAATCGGGGACTGTCGGTTCGAACCCAAAGCCCTACGGGGTCGGCCTCGGGGACGCAGCAGAAAACACTGGCGCGGGGGTAGGGCCAACAAAAATAATCCGCCGTTTGCAGACTCAGTGAGGCCAATAATGAGACTGACTATCAAGAAGTATGAAATGGAAAATGTATTTTCTTTTCCGGTTTACAGCGTTACGTGCTTCTGAGTGATTCATTACTTTTCTGTCAGCATATCACTGAGCCGGCCGCCCTCCTCACGGTACTGAATGGCCCAGAATACTGTAAGGATCAAGCGGGAAAGTAACTGGCTTGTCTGCGTTGAATAATCATTGTGAATGACCGAACATAACATCATCATACAGATAATCGTCATATCTTACCATTATGGAGGATCATCAGCACGATGTGCATCTTCATGTGACCTTGTTGTTTGGTAGATCCACATGCCGAGTGAAAACAGTTGCAATCTTGGGACTCTCCGAAAGTGGCTTTCTCTTGATCAGACAGCTTACATGGCTTAGTAACTGTCGAAAGTGTCACAAATAGGCTCCTACGCGTTCCATGTCGTCTTGATAGTAATCCTCTGGTGGAAGACAACTGTTCTTTTTCGTTCGAATGGGAGAAATCGCGACAAACGGGAGAAAACACGTCAAAACACATCGGTTAGCACCCAAACGTCCGTTATAAAACGCGCGCTGTTTTGACGTCACTTCGAACATGCGCAGTTTGTTCAGATGTTGACTGAATTCCGCTCCGCCTCCCTACGAAACCAGCGCCGGCTTAAAAAGAAAACTGAAAACATGTGCTGCGTTAAGAAGACTACGTATGATTGCAAAATTACATGTTATAGGAGACTTCCAGATTTGTAATACATCTCAGTGGATCATTGTTTAATTTTTGCTATTAATGGAACTTTATTCCAAGACAATTGTAAAGGATATATATGATCAATGTATGATTTCATATCAAGAATGTCTCATTTCTGACATACTAGGTTTCTTAATGACTTTTACCAATTACTCATTTAGGAACTATAGGTCTAGTTAAACTTCCCGACATTTTTAGCCTGGCGGTACCCGACCTTACACGCCGTGCCTCTTCAACCTCTCCACTTGAGTCCCAAGAGATGAAGCCCGGCAGACTAAAGGTCGACCTCCGGTGACCCCGACAGAAAGAGCCCGCCTTCAGGTCTCTGCATGTCACAGTACAATCGGTCGAATACACAAATGTTACAAGGGTATTGAAGATATTGCTGTTGAGCCAAATGTACAAATGACCTTGCTGTAATGTATAAACTAAGGGGATAGGAGACACTTAATTTCTGGTGTACTAGTAGTCGACCGTGCAAAGGACTACCTTTAGAGACCTATTTCACACTCTAAAATACATCAACGCTTTCTCTCTTTTTCCTCACAAATTAGAGGAACGTAAATGTACCTTAACAATTCGTCTTACTTATTGTCCAACTTCTCCTGAGCACATGTGCAGAAAATTCTGTTATTTTCTATCGCACATATGGCAGTGATATTAGAATATTATTATAACGTACATGTATCCAGGTAATACTGTATCGTCGAGTTTTCATTCCTTTCCTAAAACCTGGGGATGACGCAAGCAAAGTTTCATCAGTATTCCGTAACCTTTCTAAATGTATTTCCTCTGTCTTTAAGAAGTTTTTAAGAATTAAACTACATATCACATAATGATAATAGGCAGCAGCGATCATCATATCACACTGGTATTTGGCGTATAATAGTCAAATATGAAAGTGTAATGTCCGTAACGCGTGAGTCGGGGGGGGGGGGGCAGTCGGGCTCGACGCCGTTTTTGTTCAGCTGTCAGAGAGAGAAGAGAAATGCTTATATCAAAGAAAATAGTGTCTACAACGACTAATCTTCATGCAGACAAGTGGATACAACAAGTGACATAACCTTTGTACAAGTAGATGAATACATCAGCATATTTAGTTTAAGGTATCGTTGAAATTAGTTACGTTACGCTTTGATTCATCTCCCACTGTAGTTTTTCAACTTCAATGACACACATGACAAGTTAGAGTGATAATAACACTTGTTGGAGCAGCACCGCTATCTAAAAAATAGGGTTTCTATTTGTTTGTATTGCGCACCAAGTCTCAGGTGAACCATCTGACGATGTGAATTTGACGGATCACGCGGTATTTGCCAAGATCCGTCGCCGATTCGCCCAACGGTTGCTGGTATTTCTGTGTCAGTATCTAGCGGCAGGAACTGCAACCCACGGAGTATATCTGAGTGATTGACAGTTCGCCCAGTCAGAGGGCCGCTAACGTGACACTTCCCCCTCCACAGGAGGATATTGTTTTCCCACCGGTACGCCAAGCGTGTTCAAAGCTCAACCCCATACATTTTATAATCTCCAAACAGATCCTACGGTGCCATAAGATAGTATCAAAGCTGGCCAAGGAGTATAGCCGGCCAAAAGGAGCCAAACGGTCGCATACACACTCCTAGGCCGGCATCACTACCCTGCCAGCTTTAAATGATACTACAGTATCTTACTACCGTAGGTTTGCTTAGACACTATACCTTTGATATTCATTTGACTCCACTGAAACAATTTCCACTCCGAAAAAGCTCAAAAGTTACGTATAAAATGACAGGTCATCCTTATTCCCTGCACTGTATTACCATTCTGAACTGGCTGTAATGGCCTTCTCTGTTTTTTAAGGGGTAACAGGCTGTTTGACCGTTTTACTTGCACACTTGTACTTATTTTTCTGTGTATCATTAGATCAACGCATAAATTGCATTCAAAACACGACTCTCTAAACAGGCGTGTTTGCAAGCAAACTCCGTGGGTGGAGTCAAACGAACGGCGAATTCTGGAAGTCATAAGTAGCATAGCACTGTAGAATTGTGGGAGAAAAACTACATTTAAGAAGGTAATAGATTTTAGGCAGGAGAAGCACGGTCAATTTATAAAGGTCTGGTCTACTAGCCTACTGCAGGTCACCGGCTGTCAGTCTTTACGAGTCAGTCTTAAAAAGGTCCCTTGTGAACCTGGGTAGGTCTGCCGGTTGTTCCCTGCTAGATTCTTATCCGTAGAGTTGGGTAAGGGTTGGAATCTAACAGTCATATTTGACGCTACCTAAGGTCTCATTCCGGACTTTTGCTGTCTCATTTAAAACAACGTATTATTATGCAACTTTAATGGGCAAAAATCCAATAAAGAAAAGTTCTGCTGGAGATATTTTAATTTCTATTACAAGAGCACTTATCCAGTAATCAATCAAAAAAATACCCTCAAAATCTGACCGATGGATCGATTTTTATAATATCTATAACTGCACAGAAATACTACCCAGAAAGTGGGGCTTTCCTTCAGTGACCCGCTTACCGCATTACTCAGGTCAAACAAACGTACACGTCCGAGAATCGCCCGAATGCCGAAACTTTTCCACCCGATCCTGTCAGAAATACACAACCTTTCATCTCAAATCCTTCGATATGACATGGGAGCGATAAAAGGCATTTTATCATCTACATAAACAGACGATTTTGGGGCCCCATTCATATTTCGGAGGGAATACGTATGCCCACCCGCGGAGTAATACAGGAACGAGACCCTAAGCACGACAGTTGAAAACTGTTTTCATATTCCAAGTACCAAAAGACATTTCCAATGATACCATAGTTGTCATTCTAAAACGCGCCTTATACCCTAACGTTAAGGGTTAGATCATATTTCAGTATTAATAATAAGCACAACATTTAAAAATAGGATTCATATTTAAACCACGTACCAAAAGACCTTTCCAATCATACCAATGTTGACCCACTACAACACGACTTATACCCTAACCCTAGGCCGCTAATGTTAGGGTTAGCGTTAATGCTAGGGTTAGGGTTAGATCAAAAAGACTCATATTTCGCGTCGTAATGACGATATTGAAAAACAATTTTCATATTCCAACTATGTACCAAAAGACCTTTCCGATCATACCAATGTTGACCCTCTACAACACGACTTATACCCTAACCCTAGGCCGCTAAGGTTAGGGTTAGCGTTAATGCTAGGGTTAGGGTTAGATCAAAAACACTCATATTTCGCGTCGTAATGACGATATTGAAAAACAATTTTCATATTCCAACTATGTACCAAAAGACCTTTCCGATCATACCAATGTTGACCCACTACAACACGACTTATACCCTAACCCTAGGCCGCTAAGGTTAGGGTTAGCGTTAATGCTAGGGTTAGGGTTAGATCAAAAACACTCATATTTCGCGTCGTAATGACGATATTGAAAAACAATTTTCATATTCCAACTATGTACCAAAAGACCTTTCCGATCATACCAATGTTGACCCACTACAACACGACTTATACCCTAACCCTAGGCCGCTAAGGTTAGGGTTAGCG
>NC_049981.1:28269639-28271861 GCF_000003815.2 Branchiostoma floridae
TGCTAGGCTTAGGCTTAAAACAGAAACACTCATATTTCGCGTCGTAATGACGATATTGAAAAACGGTTTTCATATTCCAACTATGTACCAAAAGACCTTTCCAATCATACCAATGTTGACCCACTACAACACGTCTTATACCCTAACCCTAGGCCGCTAATGTTAGGGTTAGCGTTAATGCTAGGGTTAGGGTTAGATCAAAAACACTCATATTTCGCGTCGTAATGACGATATTGAAAAACAATTTTCATATTCCAACTATGTACCAAAAGACCTTTCCAATCATACCAATGTTGACCCACTACAACACGTCTTATACCCTAACCCTAGGCCGCTAATGTTAGGGTTAGCGTTAATGCTAGGGTTAGGGTTAGATCAAAAACACTCATATCTCGCGTCGTAATGACGATATTGAAAAACGGTTTTCATATTCCAACTATGTACCAAAAGACCTTTCCAATCATACCAATGTTGACCCACTACAACACGACTTATACCCTAACCCTAGGCCGCTAATGTTAGGGTTAGCGTTAATGCTAGGGTTAGGGTTAGATCAAAAACACTCATATTTCGCGTCGTAATGACGATATTGAAAAACAATTTTCATATTCCAACTATGTACCAAAAGACCTTTCCGATCATACCAATGTTGACCCTCTACAACACGTCTTATACCCTAACCCTAGGCCGCTAATGTTAGGGTTAGCGTTAATGCTAGGGTTAGGGTTAGATCAAAAACACTCATATTTCGCGTCGTAATGACGATACTGAAAAACAATTTTCATATTCCAACTATGTACCAAAAGACCTTTCCGATCATACCAATGTTGACCCTCTACAACACGACTTATACCCTAACCCTAGGCCGCTAATGTTAGGGTTAGCGTTAATGATAAGGGCTAGGGCTAGGGCTTTGGTTAGATCAAAAACACTCATATTTCGCGTCGTAATGACGATATTGAAAAACAATTTTCATATTCCAACTATGTACCAAAAGACCTTTCCGATCATACCAATGTTGACCCTCTACAACACGTCTTATACCCTAACCCTAGGCCGCTAAGGTTAGGGTTAGCGTTAATGCTAGGGTTAGGGTTAGATCAAAAACACTCATATTTCGCGTCGTAATGACGATACTGAAAAACAATTTTCATATTCCAACTATGTACCAAAAGACCTTTCCGATCATACCAATGTTGACCCTCTACAACACGTCTTATACCCTAACCCTAGGCCGCTAATGTTAGGGTTAGCGTTAATGCTAGGGTTAGGGTTAGATCAAAAACACTCATATTTCGCGTCGTAATGACGATATTGAAAAACAATTTTCATATTCCAACTATGTACCAAAAGACCTTTCCGATCATACCAATGTTGACCCTCTACAACACGACTTATACCCTAACCCTAGGCCGCTAATGTTAGGGTTAGCGTTAATGCTAGGGTTAGGGTTAGATCAAAAACACTCATATTTCGCGTCGTAATGACGATATTGAAAAACAATTTTCATATTCCAACTATGTACCAAAAGACCTTTCCGATCATACCAATGTTGACCCTCTACAACACGACTTATACCCTAACCCTAGGCCGCTAATGTTAGGGTTAGCGTTAATGCTAGGGTTAGGGTTAGATCAAAAACACTCATATTTCGCGTCGTAATGACGATATTGAAAAACAATTTTCATATTCCAACTATGTACCAGTCTAGATCTTTCCGATCATACCAATGTTGACTCTCTACAACACGACTTATACCCTAACCCTAGGCCGCTAAGGTTAGGGTTAGCGTTAATGCTAGGGTTAGGGTTAGATCAAAAACACTCATATTTCGCGTCGTAATGACGATATTGAAAAACAATTCTCATATTCCAACTATGTACCAAAAGACCTTTCCGATCATACCAATGTTGACCCTCTACAACACGTCTTATACCCTAACCCTAGGCCGCTAAGGTTAGGGTTAGCGTTAATGCTAGGGTTAGGGTTAGATTAAAAACACTCATATTTCGCGTCGTAGTGACGATATTGAAAAACAATTCTCATATTCCAACTATGTACCAAAAGACCTTTCCAATCATACCAATGTTGACCCACTACAACACGTCTTATACCCTAACCCTAGGCCGCTAATGTTAGGGTTAGCGTTAATGCTAGGGTTAGGGTTAGATCAGAAACACTCATATTTCGCGTCGTAATGACGATATTGAAAAACAGTTCTC
>NC_049981.1:28272153-28272950 GCF_000003815.2 Branchiostoma floridae
GTTAGGGTTAGATCAAAAACACTCATATTTCGCGTCGTAATGACGATTTTGAAAAACAAGTTTCATATTCCAACTATGTACCAAAAGACCTTTTCCAATCATACCAATGTTGACCCACTACAACACGACTTATACCCTAACCCTAGGCCGCTAATGTTAGGGTTAGCGTTAATGCTAGGGTTAGGGTTAGATCAGAAACACTCATATTTCGCGTCGTAATGACGATATTGAAAAACGGTTTTCATATTCCAACTATGTACCAAAAGACCTTTCCAATCATACCAATGTTGACCCACTACAACACGACTTATACCCTAACCCTAGGCCGCTAATGTTAGGGTTAGCGTTAATGCTAGGGTTAGGGTTAGATCAAAAACACTCATATCTCGCGTCGTAATGACGATATTGAAAAACGGTTTTCATATTCCAACTATGTACCAAAAGACCTTTCCAATCATACCAATGTTGACCCACTACAACACGACTTATACCCTAACCCTAGGCCGCTAATGTTAGGGTTAGCGTTAATGCTAGGGTTAGGGTTAGATCAGAAACACTCATATTTCGCGTCGTAATGACGATATTGAAAAACAATTCTCATATTCCAACTATGTACCAAAAGACCTTTCCAATCATACCAATGTTGACCCACTACAACACGTCTTATACCCTAACCCTAGGCCGCTAATGTTAGGGTTAGCGTTAATGCTAGGGTTAGGGTTAGATCAGAAACACTCATATTTCGCGTCGTAATGACGATATTAAAAAACAATTCTCATATTCCAACTATGTACCAA
>NC_049981.1:28273050-28273850 GCF_000003815.2 Branchiostoma floridae
GTTAGGGTTAGATCAGAAACACTCATATTTCGCGTCGTAATGACGATATTGAAAAACGGTTTTCATATTCCAACTATGTACCAAAAGACCTTTCCAATCATACCAATGTTGACCCACTACAACACGTCTTATACCCTAACCCTAGGCCGCTAATGTTAGGGTTAGCGTTAATGCTAGGGTTAGGGTTAGATCAAAAACACTCATATTTCGCGTCGTAATGACGATATTGAAAAACAATTTTCATATTCCAACTATGTACCAAAAGACCTTTCCAATCATACCAATGTTGACCCACTACAACACGTCTTATACCCTAACCCTAGGCCGCTAATGTTAGGGTTAGCGTTAATGCTAGGGTTAGGGTTAGATCAAAAACACTCATATCTCGCGTCGTAATGACGATATTGAAAAACGGTTTTCATATTCCAACTATGTACCAAAAGACCTTTCCAATCATACCAATGTTGACCCACTACAACACGTCTTATACCCTAACCCTAGGCCGCTAATGTTAGGGTTAGCGTTAATGCTAGGGTTAGGGTTAGATCAAAAACACTCATATTTCGCGTCGTAATGACGATACTGAAAAACAATTTTCATATTCCAACTATGTACCAAAAGACCTTTCCAATCATACCAATGTTGACCCACTACAACACGTCTTATACCCTAACCCTAGGCCGCTAATGTTAGGGATAGCGTTAATGCTAGGGTTAGGGTTAGATCAGAAACACTCATATTTCGCGTCGTAATGACGATACTGAAAAACAATTTTCATATTCCAACTATGTACCAAAAGA
>NC_049981.1:28274288-28275106 GCF_000003815.2 Branchiostoma floridae
ATGCTAGGGTTAGGGTTAGATCAAAAACACTCATATTTCGCGTCGTAATGACGATATTGAAAAACAATTCTCATATTCCAACTATGTACCAAAAGACCTTTCCGATCATACCAATGTTGACCCTCTACAACACGTCTTAAACCCTAACCCTAGGCCGCTAAGGATAGTGTTAGCGTTAATGATAAGGGCTAGGGCTAGGGCTTTGGTTAGATCAAAAACACTCATATTTCGCGTCGTAATGACGATATTGAAAAACAATTTTCATATTCCAACTATGTACCAGTCTAGATCTTTCCGATCATACCAATGTTGACTCTCTACAACACGTCTTATACCCTAACCCTAGGCCGCTAATGTTAGGGTTAGCGTTAATGCTAGGGTTAGGGTTAGATCAAAAACACTCATATTTCGCGTCGTAATGACGATATTGAAAAACAATTTTCATATTCCAACTATGTACCAAAAGACCTTTCCAATCATACCAATGTTGACCCACTACAACACGTCTTATACCCTAACCCTAGGCCGCTAATGTTAGGGTTAGCGTTAATGCTAGGGTTAGGGTTAGATCAAAAACACTCATATCTCGCGTCGTAATGACGATATTGAAAAACGGTTTTCATATTCCAACTATGTACCAAAAGACCTTTCCAATCATACCAATGTTGACCCACTACAACACGTCTTATACCCTAACCCTAGGCCGCTAATGTTAGGGTTAGCGTTAATGCTAGGGTTAGGGTTAGATCATAAACACTCATATTTCGCGTCGTAATGACGATACTGAAAAACAATTTTCATATTCCAACTATGTACCA
>NC_049981.1:28276123-28301471 GCF_000003815.2 Branchiostoma floridae
CGCGTCGTAATGACGATACTGAAAAACAATTTTCATATTCCAACTATGTACCAAAAGACCTTTCCAATCATACCAATGTTGACCCACTACAACACGTCTTATACCCTAACCCTAGGCCGCTAATGTTAGGGATAGCGTTAATGCTAGGGTTAGGGTTAGATCAGAAACACTCATATTTCGCGTCGTAATGACGATACTGAAAAACAATTTTCATATTCCAACTATGTACCAGTCTAGATCTTTCCGATCATACCAATGTTGACCCTCTACAACACGTCTTATACCCTAACCCTAGGCCGCTAATGTTAGGGTTAGCGTTAATGCTAGGGTTAGGGTTAGATCAGAAACACTCATATTTCGCGTCGTAATGACGATACTGAAAAACAATTTTCATATTCCAACTATGTACCAGTCTAGATCTTTCCGATCATACCAATGTTGACCCTCTACAACACGTCTTATACCCTAACCCTAGGCCGCTAACACTGGACAAAATGGATACGGATGCGGGCATATACCGCGGTATACGTTAGGTGCAGATGCGGAAGAATCCAAACAAATACGAACGAATCACAGATTCTAATAGGATACGACAAAACACTGAACAGATACGATACTGTATCCGCTAGGATGAAAAATACGAAGACATACGATGTCGTATACAGTTGGATCCCTTACTCAGTTAACAATACGAAAATGTTATTTGCTCGAATCCTTCAATTTGGAAATCTGCAATGTTCAATCTGGTCTTGACTTTCCTTTTGCGTCATAAAAACATTTTACCAATCGGCGGGCCCACTCTTCGATAAAAGTACGTTCTGAAAATACACAAATACTAGAAGATCCCTATTCCGTATTTCTATGGGTCCGCTGGCCCATTTCACGGCAAAAAGGCATCAAGGATAATCTGCAGATCCTAACGAATCTCTTTTCTGTATTTTCTATGGTTCAGATGGCCCACTTCGCGACAGAAATGTCCAGGGTCAATCTATGGATCCTAGCAAATCCTTTTCCCGTATTTTCTACGAATACGTTGCCCCACCTCACGGCAGATGGATCCTAGCAAATCCTTTTCCGTATTTTCTATGGATTCGTTGCCCACCTCACAGCAGACGGATCATAGGAAATACCCTTTCCGTATTTTCTATGGATTCGTTGCCCCACCTCACGGCAGACGGATCCTAGGAAATACCATTTCGTATTTTCTATGGATTTGTTACCCCCACCTCTCATTTTTCACAAAAAGTACAGGTTTCGCGAAAAGAAGTCCGATTTCCGATCAGACATACATTGTTTATCGAAAAATGGTAATTTGCTCTCCTGAGCCAAAAAAAGAACATTTTTCACAAAAAATACAGGTTTCGTGAAACGATGTCCGATTTTGTCAGCACCCACTTCATTGCATGCAGAACGATTCCTCAACATCAGACATACACCTTGTTTGTCGAAAAATGGTAATTTGCTCTCCTGAGCCAAAAAGAGCATTTTTCACAAAAAATACAGGTTTCGCGAAACAATGTCCGATTTCCTCTGAACCAACTTTATTGCATGCGGAAAAATTCCTCGACATCGGACATACACCTTGTTTGTCCAAAAATGGTAATTTGCTCCCCCTAGCCAAAAAGAGCATTTTTCACAAAAAATTCAGGTTTCGCGAAACGATGTCCGATTTCCTCGGAAGCAACTTTATTGGATGCGGAATGGTTCCTCGACATCAGGCATACACCTTGTTTGTCGAAAAATGGTAATTTGCTCTCCTGAGCCAAAAAGAGCATTTTTCACAAAAAATACAGGTTTCGTGAAACGATGTCCGATTTTGTCGGAACCCACTTCATTGCATGCGGAACGGTTCCTCGACATCAGACATACACATTTTTTGTCGAAAAATGGTAATTTGCTCTGCTGAGCCAAAAAGAGCATTTTCACAAAAAATTCAGGTTTCGCGAAAGAATGTCCGATTTCCTCGAAACCAACTTTATTGCATGCGGAACGGTTCCTCGACATCAGACATATACATATTTTGTCAAAAATGGTAATTTGCTCTCCTGAGCCAAAAAGAGCATTTTTTACAAAAAGTACAGGTTTCGCGAAACGATGTATGATTTTCTCCGTACGAACTTCATTGCATGCGGAACGATTCCTCGACACCAGACATACATATTTTTTGCCGAAAAATGGTAATTTGCTCTCCTGAGCCAAAAAGAGCATTTTTCACAAAAAATACAGGTTTCGCGAAACAATGTCCGATTTCCTCGGAACCAACTTTATTGCATGCGGAAAAATTCCTCGACATCAGACATACACCTTGTTTGTCGAAAAATGGTAATTTGCTCCCCCTAGCCAAAAAGAGCATTTTTCACAAAAAATACAGGTTTCGCGAAACAATGTCCGATTTCCTCGGAACCAGCTTTATTGCATGCGGAACGGTTCCTTGACATCAGACATACACCTTGTTTGTCGAAAAATGGTAATTTGCTCTCCTGAGCCAAAAAGAGCATTTTTCACAAAAAATTCAGGTTTCGCGAAAGAATGTCCGATTTCCTCGAAACCAACTTTATTGCATGCGGAATGGTTCCTCGACATCAGACATACACCTTGTTTGTCGAAAAATGGTAATTTGCTCCCCTGAGCCAAAAAGAGCATTTTTCACAAAAAATACAGGTTTCGCGAAAAAATGTCCGATTTCTTCGGAACCAACCATATTGAATGCGGAATGGTGCCCCGACATCAGACATGCACCTTGTTTGCCCAAAAATGTTAATTTGCTCCCCTGAGCCAAAAAGAGCATTTTTCACAAAAAATACAGGTTTCGCAAAAAATTGTACGATTTCTTCGGAACCAACTTTATTGAATGCGGAATGGTTCCCCGACATCAGACATGCACCTTGTTTGCCCAAATATGTTAATTTGCTCCCCTGAGCCAAAAAGAGCATTTTTCACAAAAAATACAGGTTTCGCGAAAAATTGTCCGATTTCTTCGGAACCAACTTTATTGAATGCAGAATGGTTCCCCGACATCAGACATGTACCTTGTTTGCCGAAAAAAGTTATTTTGCTTGCCTGAGCCAAAAAAGAGCATTTTCACAAAAAAATACAGATTTCGCGAAAAAATGTCCGATTTACTTTCCAACAACACAGACATCTTACTGTGGTTAAAGGTCTATGTTTAAAATACCGGTTCCGTTTCCTTTGAGGAAGATAAACGCACTGTCGCACAGGTTTAGTTCGCCCCACAATCTTCTACGCGGAACATAGTGATTGGAATGTGGGTTCCTGGCTAGGACCTCATGTCTCCTATTAGAATCGTTTTTTTTTTCAAGCTTTAATTTTTGAATTTGAACTATTCATAAGTATTTGCAAAGTTTTTATGACAAATACAATGCTGAAATCTTGGATCACTATCACGTTAATTGTTACTGGGTAACTTGGCAATATCAATGTGCCGAACACACAAAAGGTGGATACCGGTTCGGCTTCATAAGGTGCAAGTCCAGGTTTAAATCCAGAGGACACAGATCCTTTTAATTCAGATCCGAACCCTGACCATATCTACAGTAGCTGACGGGTCTGGATTTACTAAAACAAGTATAAAGCAAATAATTTTTTTATGACTGTATGTAATTGTTTCTTGGTGAGAAGACACTCAAGTCAAACCAATAGTGATTTGAATGTTGCACACATTTTTCCATTTGATACCAACTTCATGGTTAACTCAGGGACGTAGAAAATCAATTATGTCCTATAACAGAACCAACAGATGAACAGGTACAGATAGAAGAGAGGCATATCATATCATATTTGATTGAGGCAATCAGATTTACTTCATTTAACCCCCTTTTACCAAATTACCTAATAGGATGTCTTAATAGAAATGTCGTTAGCTAGGGTTTGGGTTAGGGTTAGGGTTTTGGTTAGATCTCAAACACTCATATCTGGCGATTTCAGCTACGTTCCAAAAAACCTTTCCAACGATACAGAGGCTGACCTACTTGAACACGCGTACTTGAACACACCCTAAACCTAGGCAGCTATGGGTTGTTAGGGTTAGGGTTAGATCTCAAACACTCATATCTTTTTCTTTTGCGATACACTTTATATTCCTCGGGTTGGCATGATATAAATAAAAGTCAACATGGTGTAGTCCGTATCGCCCTTGGCCCCTTCCCTTCCCTTCCGTGTGTCGGATCATCCTCTTGTCCGTCTGTAGAATACAACAAGCCCACCCCCATTCTTTTACTATAGTCGTAAATTTTGTAACGTTGCTTTATGTACACTATGGTTTCATGTTTGTACCAAAATGGTTATAAAACATACCTTGATGTACTGTTGTTAAACGCTTAGCCCAAACATCTGCTTGGAAATCCCCACTCCAAACGTCTGTTTGGAAATACATGGCGATGAAATATGATTCCGAACGATATCTTGACCCGTTAGTAAAAGTTTTCAAAACCATTGCATTACAGTCATTCCATTACTTCCTTTACTACAACCGTGCACATATAAGTTTATAACTTAAATATTTGGCTTCATGTTAGCCACCAAATAGTTGTGAAAGGTTTGTCGATTTACACTTGATAAGCACCCATACTAAACATCTGCTTTGAGGTACATACGGTTAGATCAGTAACAGTTGTTCACGCCACCTCTGCTGGTCATGAAGTTTTTGCTGACAGACAAAGCCCTCATCTGATTGGAGAAATTTTAGTCAGCGCCGACTCACAAAAATCACCAACTGTTCCACATTCCACGAAAATAGGGGTGATTTCTGAGATATACATTGCCCATAAAGAAAGTTACGATGAAAACGAAAGAACCAGCTGCATTACCGAACCGATCGTCGGACCCAGCTGCGAACACTCAACCCTCGGACAATTTCAAAACATGTATCAGGAGTTGACCCTCATTTCTCGGAGGTGACAATTAAAAAAAAAAAAAAAATATCGAGATATGTGCGTAGCCCGCGTGTATGCGGGAAAATGCCAGCGGCGGCAATTCTTCACCAGTAACGCTACACATTGATGGTACTTTCTATAAATAGAACAGTATACAACAAAATCACGCAGAGTCTTGGGTTTACAGATGCTTGGTACATATATCGTTATATTGTCAGTGTTTTAATACAATAACAACTCTGCGATCGTTACAGTCTTCAATATTATACATTCTCTTTCATATGCCAGGTTCCCGTTATGACAGTTGGTTTGCACATGGTATATGCTGTGTCCTGAATTACCAGCATGTCACATCACATTATTTACAGAATAACTAGAAGTTTGTACATTTGTAACTGGCATACTGAGAAATAGTAATGTACATATATGTAAAAAATCTTACTAGAAACACAATAGCAACAACATTTCGGCAACATGCACGGCAGAGGTTTTACAGACCGAATTCACACCGATCCTTATTCCGCTTTGTTGCCCGCACCAGGTGCCTAAAGCAAAACTCATTCCCGCATTATTGCGACGTACTTACATCGTTAGTTTTGTCACACAGTTTTCTCGGTCACAATGTTGCTCTACCGATGCGACGTTTACGGGAAATGGCATATAAAACATTTTGCCGTGTTCAGACGTTAAAGCATAATCTACACGCTAGTCTTTCTCTACTACATTTGGGAATCTCCCTATGTACGTTCGTACCCCTGTGGACATAAAGACACATTTCCGTCTTAGAGACGTGATAGGAACTGCCCTATACGTATCTCCTCGCCTCACCTCGAACACCTTTTCACTTAGGGGTCTCTGCAATGCGACTTTAATGGTTAAGTTCTGCACAACCGAACAGTCGATGAGGGGGGTTGCTATCGGCAAGAGATCTTGCAACACCGCCAGATGAGTGGTACCAATATTGCAGAAAGTGACAACTTCGCCAAAGTGGACGGCTCCATCCACCTCGAACTCCACTGTCCTGCTGTTTCTTGTCTTCTCCCTGCCATATTCCCGGCTGTATATGGCTTGACCGTTGAGTTCTATACGATGGAAGTAGGGGTACTTGATGGTGTTGTCCACATGGCCTACTGCTGTTCGTACGGCCTCCAGGTGCTCCTCGTGTACGTGCCTGTCAACCGGGTTTCCAAGGAGATACAAGCCACTGCACAGTCTCGTCGAGTTAGGTCTAGATTTTGAAGACAGATACAAAACCAAAGTAAAGCATCCGCAGACAACATATCATAATGTACGTTTAACCTGTTATAATTTCTTTTACACGGTATTAATCTTATAGCAGATGCCCAGTCTTGGCTCGTTCTTATGTGGCCTTTGGATTGCATAGTACCTTTGCAAAAGCCAAATGTAATCTAAGAAGAGAGCAAGTGATTTAAATGGTCTCCCGATACTTGACAGCAAGGTGTGTGTTTGCCATTTTGTTGACAATTTTGGCGTTGTCCCAGCACTGTGCACTGTGCGGGGAGTTTCTGGACCCGTCGTCAACCAACATTAGTCTTTTTGTCCCGAGCACACGTCAAGACGGATACATGTATATGCTCTTTAAACGTGCTTAACCCACCTTTCAGCAACACTGGTAAGTCGTTGGGCCAACTTGACAACTCCCTTTCGCTCATGGATATTTTCCATGGCTGCTGCCACTCGCTGTAGCCCCCAGCTCATGGATTTCGTGAACGTGATCTAAAAAGAATGAACAAGACGGATATGTTTCCTGTGATAATTGTACACCCAGAAACAACCATGATGGTAAATAAGAAATAAAAGGAACACCGAACAAGTACACCGTACCCAGTTGCCTGTAACTTTGAACAGCAGAAAAGTTTTGGATAAACAATAAAATGATTAGACCAAGGAAACATCAACTTGTTAAACCACCGCGAAATCGAATTATTTCGAACATGAATGCCGTTACAGTTACCTGAGTGACGATGAAGCGTGTACCATGCACCATCCGCTTCAGGTGACCTGTAGACACAGAGGGAAGGGGATACTTTGACAAACTAAAAAAAACAGAACAGGTCGGGATAGTCTAGGCTTATAAACACAGTAGGATAGCTGCCATTAGCTAAAATTGACAAGATAAGCCTAACTGAATCTAGTCTACTAGGTTTGACCCAACTATGCATGTACACACCCATTACCCGCCTCAGGGCACAAGGCTAAGCTAGACTACAGACGGCGAGTCTTTTTATCCTCTGTGGTGGCATCGTCTGACAGCAGTCAGAACTCCAGCAATTTTCAGAGTACTTTACTCACATTGATATGCTCTATATCATAACATGGCAATGCTATATAATTGCTTCACCACTCATGTTATATTATGAATTATCTATATGATATTCAAGTTGCAATGGTTTTGTATCCATTTGTAATTTGTCTATTGTCATCTTTTTTATCTTTGATTTTGTTGATGTAACGACTTTTGTCTTGGTTTTCCCTCAGGGCACACTGAAAATCGTCATTAGGCCGATACTTTCGTTGGTGAAAAAACAAACAAACAAACCATTCATCGATTCAAATCCAAACAGGCTTGTGGTCCATACAGGCCCATACATTTCCACATACATCTGGAGGTGCCGGAGTTTGTGGATGTTCATTGTCTGCCGACGCTCTCCTGTTCAAACGAAAAATAACCAGAGGTCAGTGGTGAAAAAAGAAAAAAAAAGTCTGACAGCAGGTTATAATTTTTTTTTTCTTGCTGTGGGTGGTTATTATCTCCTCGAAGGAGGGCCTGGTGTCATCGAACTAGCGCTCTGGAAGCTATTCCCTAATTCGCTCAATAATTGACGTAACCGTTTGAATTCGCAGGTCTCCAGATGGGTAGCGGAAACGAACAGAGGAGCGAACTACTACACGGATGGCACCGTTGGCATGGCGATTTTTTGTACTATTTTGAAGTAAATGAAGAGTAAAAGAACGACACCCCCATCTTGAAAGTGCTACGGTACAGGCATCGGTCGTCTAATTGTTGCTTGTACAGGGAGAGGCGAGGGTGTATATGTGTACGTCCTAACAATCAAATGTCAACATGGGGTTAAACAATATTTGGGTATACAATGTACTGTGAAAGACCGCCTCGGTGTGTTTTTTTTTTTTCAACAATATCCTGCTGATGATTATGAACACAATAATGCAAACTCCTGTTCCGCCGTACCTTCCACTATACTTTGGAAAATCTTAATGAATAAATAAACAAAATAAACAAAGTACCATAGAGTTCCTCAAATGACTTGCAGAATGCATCCAATCGCAACCCTGCTGTCGTCAGGTCAGCTGTCGTGATATCATCGCTGGCCAGTGTCCAAATGGCACTCACCAGCAGGAAGTAGTGGGCGACGTACTCAGCTGGCAGGACATCGTGCAGAAGAGGCATGGAGTAATACAGAAGCCATGATCGGAATTCACTGGCTAAATAAAAAGAACAACAGGTCTATTTCAGTAAATAGGGATGGAAGCGCTAATAAAGTTGTTTGTATGCATTGTTATGTTTCTGCTATGACTTGTAAACACATGTTGTCACTTGGAACACATCTCTCATGCCCATAGGAGTACCAGTGACGTTTTGCTGGAATGGCTATGATTCGTGGGAAGATGTACTTAACACTGAAACCGAATCAGCAGGAAGCAAGTAGAACCAGCCGGAATGAAGAAATTGCAAAGTTCACGCAAGGACGTTCTATCTGATAGAACGTCCTTGGTTCACGCCACATTTGGTAGGGAAATGGACCTTGTACCTCATCACACCAGAGCCGGAATGCGGTCTGAATTAAAATTATTCTGTATTCCTGGGTATGCGTAGTACATTCTAGAAATTCTCACTGTAATCCAGTTATTTGTGTTCATTCTTGTGGCCGGACGTTTATGCATCAGAATGTATCGAATAATGTTGGAATTATTAAGAATTCGGTCGTACTGCAATTAGAATAAATAGAATACACTTTGAATGCCATTCGATATTTTCTCCACTTCAAATGCACCTCGAAAGTTTTGAGCCTAACAAAAACATTCGGGACGACTATAGAATAGGCAAAAATCTATGGAATGCAGTGAGAATTTTTAGAATACGTCACGAATTCCCAGGAATAAACAAAGGTTCTACATAGAATTTCATTCAGACGGCGTTCCGATGCTCATGTAAAGGGGCCTTAAGCTAGTGCGCTTCGAAGTACTTAGGTTTAGCATAAACTTTCATCCTTGGAGCAGATAATAATAGTAGTGTATTATGATATAAATTCTATACTTGTGACCTACATATCCAAAAGCAATGCGCCATACCTTTCCAGTGATGTTTTTCTGTGATACTTCTCGGTCGGTGAGAGATACAGTCAGGTACCTTCAGGGCAAGCAGCTGCTTATTCAGATCAGGTATCTGCAAAAGAAAAAAAACGATGTCATACTATTGACCGTACTACATGAACCCTTTTTCATCTGCCTTCGCTGAGATTAGGGGAGTGAGTTGCTGGGCAGTGCCTTTGACTCTTCTGGATATTGTTCCATTTCTCTCAGTAGGTTTATTCAACAAATAATATATCATTTGAGTTTGCCTTGCATGTAGGCCAGTTGGAATTATGAAAATTAGCCCTTATAGACACACACACACACACACACACACACACACACACACACATATATATATATGTATATATACTGAAGAAATATGCTGAAGAAATATGTGTATAGGAGAACCGAAACTTACAGACTTAGATATGTTGAATGGTTCGCCGTAACTCTGTGGCGAAAACCAGAGCTCCAACATTGTTTTTGCTACCCCTAGGAGAACAGCGTGCATCCAGTCCACTGGGAAAGAATTAGACATATCCAGAGCATGGTACCTCAGGAACACGCTGGCCCCCATAATGCCCATAACCTGCAGGGGAAAAAAGACACATGGCACCATACAGGCCATGTAACCTAACGAGATTTACGGCTTTCTTAACGATGGGGGTAACGAAGCTACTGAAAAGTAATAGATTTTTCATCCGTGCTTCTGACAACACCCAAGAAATAAACAACAGCCATCTAATTTTTAATATACATGTAAATATAGTGTATAATTACTAAAAACAGACGTATTTGTAAGAATAATGTTAACGATTGTTCTACTCATCACTAAGGTCATGTCCAAAAACAATACACCACAGAAACATTTTAGGACAGTGTGTTTAGTTTAGTTTAGTTTAGTTTATTAGGATTCTCCATTTGGAGGGTATGGTGAAACAGGTGTTAAGGACACCTTTTCAAAGCCGCCATACACACGTGCACATGTTCGCACATGTCTATACGCGGCGGGGTTATACCGCCCCTTACGGGGTGATATACCCTTTCGCTGGCTGATACGGTATGGAGGTTCGCCAGGCCTCCAACCGGGTGATTTGAAGTGAATCACCAAATCCAGACGGAACGGTTTGCTCCATCTCACACCGCACCATCGCACGTGTGGGGGTTCTTTAACGTGCATAGGGTGTGACTCTCCCCATACACGGGACCTCCATTTAACGTCCTATCCGAGGGACGGCCCTAGCCGAAGCTAGGTACTCATTTTCACCTGAGTATAGTGAGGAAAGCCGTGTGTGTGTTCCAGTGTGTAAGCAAATAAACAACTTACAGCATTTCCCGGATTGGATCGGCTCAGTGTTTCCCTGACATTCTCAATGATAGACCGGTGACTTCTCATCGTCATGTCAGCGGTGTAGGGCCATATGCGATGAAGACTGTTGTTGGAGCCGTCTGGATTCTTGCCAGAATCTCCACATTCATTACATCCGTACATCCCATTGAACTGTTTCATTACCAGTGCCTTGGCCTTGGCTGGTAGGTCCATCACCGCCATCATCAGCAGCCCACGTACAGTAGCCGTTTCGGTCGGTGACACTTTAACCACTATTCCTGAGTTGAAAAAGTCAGGTGCACAATGAGAAATGAAATTTGAATAGCAGTACATACATGCGATTTACATAATCTTTCCATAAAGGTTAGAGTTCATTCTATTCATAACAGGATCATTTTAACTGACAGACTTAACGGACATTCTCCACAGATATCCTCCAGAGCTGATAGCATTGTGTTTTCGTGACAATGGAAAATCAATGAAGAGGGGAGTGAGTAATTAAGAAAATGAAATAAGTCTAGGACATACCCTGTCTGTAGATCTTGTCAAGTGCCATCATTGTTGGTTTCAAGAACGTCGTCATTTTGGGCTTCTCAGGTGCAAACCAACACGCACACAGAATCATGTACTTCTTGGTAAACCTGAAAGAAGGGAATCGCACGATTTATTTTTTGAAAACCACATGGATGTATAGATTCGTTAGTTTGCCCTGGGGACATGAGCCATATTACCAACTTTGCCTCAAATCTTTAAAAATCACAATACAGAATAATTGTACACGTGGTAAGCTAGTAAAATTAATCTATGCTCAAACAATAACTAGGAATGTTTTGTAACACCACCACATTAACTGTAGTCGATGAAAATGCTCCCGCCGGCCATGCTTGTCAGCACGCGCTAAGTGACATACAAGTGACAATACATATGCAATTTTTGCAATCTACTCTGTTAAAAACAGGTAGTTTCGGGTCAAGACCTCAAATGTACATTATGAAGACTTAGTGTCATGCTCGCATGGGTTAATTTCCAAAAGTTCAATTTTGGAACAGTCTATTGAAAACAGCTCATAAGCAAATAGCGGCCTCCAGCAGTATGGGAATATGAGCGATCGAAAGTTGTTATTTTCCGTTTAAGACAAAACATGATCTGCCCTGGTGAAATGACACATGAACGTTTTAAATCTTATTCACTGTAACCATCAGGCTCCCCAAACTTCACAGAGAGTTTATAGGCCTGCTACGAAAAACTACCTCTAGAATGGTCACACATAAAAATTGATTCCCAACTCTCCAGTTGAGATAACAATCCGTCCTATCTCAGTCTACCGAAGACTTAAACGGATCTGCGGGATCGAAAGGCGACCACCGCCCCATGGAAGTGAAGTGTGCATGGGTTAGTTTTATCAATTTTTTTTTAATTTCATGGTCCGGAACCAATGGGATCGCGGGCATGTCTGCGACCTCCATGGCGGATCGATCAGGAAAGAAAGCGGCCATTTTTTAAAAACCTACACTTCCTAGCCTATCATATACAACTTTCGTCGCCTACTTTGCGATATCAATGGATAGCAAGTTCTGCAAACATGTAGATTTGACATGACCATTTACTAGTCCTGCGGAAACAATTTGAAACAATTTGCTACGACAGAAGCTATGATCATCACCAGGGGTTACCTAATATGTCTACTCTCAAAGCAGAAGTAAGACTATGGCTGTTTGTTTGCATTTTATGCATTTTTGTCGGCCTTTATATTTTGTCAGGGTTTCTTTTCGTCCAACGGCCAAACTACCGGACCTCTGTTTGAATAGCCAACCCTGCCAATGCTCACGGGACACATGGGCGTGAGCATGTGTCTGGTGTACCAGCGGTGCGTGCAAATTCACTTGAACAGTTCTCAGCAGGAGCACAGACTTCACCCTTCCAAGCCGATCAGTGGTGATTAAGTGTTTAAAACAGAGACTGGATCTGTCAGCTATGTTTTGGAAAAAGGCTCTCCATTTCGTAATATAAGAAAACAATAACACAAGGAAAGCTTTTATGAACGCAGTCGACCAGTGAAAAGAGAAAAAAAACTTTCTCCACAGGAATGGAAGAAACGTTCTGATTTTTATTGTTTAGACTTTAGGGTTGTCGCGACGGGATTTGCGCATGCATCAGCGCGCGTTGACAACTTACTCTATAGGCGACGTTCATTAGGGGAAGATGGTGTCCTCCCTCTTTTGTGTCGTTTGTCATCCTTTGCATTACTTACGAAAGAGAATCGGCAGCTGTAATATGAGAGGAGGGTCATGGCTCATGCGATCATCTGCCTCTGAGAGTCAAGTTAGCTGACAGACTGATTGCGCGTCAGATTTTTGCGTGCGCAACACAAACCTTAAACAGTGATTTTGATACGTAAAATGAGGGTTAGTACGTCTTATACGCTACGTAGTAGCATACAAATCTTCACTTGCACCAAATATGAAATATCAATGTCCAATCGGTGATCTACTTCAAATTCAGCACGTATTAGATATACGATAAGAGGCATTCCATTGTTATCCGTGTCCATTTTCTGATGTTTCTTGTGCAACATACTGCATACATATGCTCACTTTGCATCTTCTTGGTACGATATAGTGCACATCGCCGATGTGGCCTGATTAAATAGAAGGTTGGAAGAAACAAAAATTTGCTTGGAGAATGCTTTTTGACAATGTTGGTTCCAAGTTGAAGATATTGAATAAATAATGACCAGAATAGACATCATGGCAAAGATTGACAGGAAACAGATGTTGCCTTTGTGACATTCTGACTCAAGGCGTTGGGGTTTGGATAGTTTCCCTCAGGGTTTGGCTCGGCATGCATGGTGGTCAAGGGTTAGGGGGTGCCCTATATGTGTCATCCAGAAGGTGTCTAGCTTCCTCACTTGTGACTGTCAGTACCTTCGAGAGGTCAGCCGAAGATTAATCACTAAACATCTGAGGGATATTTGTTTGCGGGGATGCAGGAACCGAGTTTTCCCTGTTCAAGAATGGCTGTAGCTCTAACGATGCATTGCAATCGCTGAGGGAGCAAAGTTAGCATAGGGATATATCATCGCTGTACATTTGTCGTGTCAATAAAGATTATTTAGCATCTATCCTCACTGAGCGATTGTTTGACGACTTTGAGCGCGCATTCGCTGATCGCTGAGCATTCCGGCCGCTTGGTGGTGTTAGTCCTTACAAGTGGAAAGGGGCACCCGATTCTATCATTATTATCATGAAGGTTTGTTAATCATGGGGCATGATTTGCGAATACGTTCGGTTGATCAGTGCCTTCTTATGGACTGAGGCCGTATGATTAGCGAAGAGTTCGCGATGGGATAATCAGGAGTCGGGGTCAACAACCCGTGATGCTGACCCAAGATGGCGGCGCCCAAAGATCGGACAGAAGGTGTGTGGCGGTCGGCGATATGAGCCTGGAAACTCCTTTCCAAGCATATTCATTCCACGTAACACGTTCAACAGGTTGGTCTTATAATCCAGGCTCCGTTTTTTTTCTTCGATAACAAGATTTGCGTGAACCTGTGGTTGGGAAGCAGTAAACTAAATCATATCCATTTTACTGGCGCCAAGGAGGTAAATATATATAACCTTCTTGCTAAGTATCGGCTCTAACGGACTTCCCTGACCGGGTAAGACGGATGATATTTTACATAAGTCTCTTGTCCGAGGATCAAGTATACCGGTAAGTAGCCCTCAGTTTAAATATATAGCGTCGACTAACGTTATCATGGCTAACCGGTAAGGAACCATGTCAGCATGGACAAAATATGCAAGCTTTGGTCTATTAAAAAGCTGGGGCCAATTGCCAATATAATGTAAAGTACCATATACAACATTTGCATGCTTCTTTATGTGATTATGTGAAGAGTGATAAAGGCATGGACCTTAGGTATAAGTTCAGAATGCCAGAATAGATTCTCAGTTGCAATGATACCCCCCTCCCCCAAACCTGGAGAGTACTGCATTTACAGGGGGTTCTGGACAAGAAGGGCTCAGCTCTTCAGGGTGGGCTAACTGAAATATTAGCTTAAGCTTAAGTACAGGGGCCCCACTCACAACAATCCAAGCAAGGGTTAACATGAAGTATCCACTGTCTATAAAACTGCTTCCAGTCATAATTCCAGAGTATGATACCCTGGGAAAACCTGACCCCAGAGCCGCACGCAACTGGTTTACCGATCTTTGCCACACACGCCCCCAGAACACCCACCGCCCAACACCCACCTGCTCGACAATCCAGCTGGCCTCAACTATCACTTGCCTTTCAGAGAAGTAAGCGATAGTCAGGTCCCGGGCTGGCATGAAGTGGGGCCAGCTGGTTGGTAGTGCCTAGGTGTGCGGGTGTATAGTTGCGGGCGGGCGTGAAGCAGGCAGGGATCGGTAACTCTTCTTCGTGCCGCTTCTTTGAGTTTGGTTTCCCTGGGTAAGACTATGACTATCTACCATTTTTTACACTGACAGTTCTACCTCATCATGATTGGCTGTTTAAATTTTCTCAGACCATTCATTATTGCTTCAGTTTCATTTTTGGTAAATCTTTCCCCAGGAAATGGGCATCATAATCCAAACTTGCTGCTGTGATGTGGGGCTGTGTGTTTAGGGCAAGGTGCATGCGTTGTGCAAAATGCAGAAAAATTCTGTTTTAGCTCCTTGTCAGTGGTTGGTTCAAAATTTCTGTCACAGCCTGCTCAAAAATTGGATCAGAATTGTACAATATTACCTTACCATAAACAAAGCTAAGCTGATGATGAAAACAGCTATTATGCATGATTTGACTGAGGTGGTTGTACATTGAATGGGTATACATAACTGGTATTTCTGGGTGCACCGATCAGAAAAAAATGAAGGAATGGAAAGAAATCAGGTGACAACAGTTAACCAATTAGAAAATGGTTCCGTCTTCTCAGCAAAACATGTAATTTTGATTATGCATGTTGAACAGACAGCAGTCATGCCAAAACAGAAAAAGGTTGATAAATGTTGAATATACATTTCCTTTCTGCATTGTAGTTGATAATGAAAATAAATTTGTTATTCCAAACTATCCAAAGTACAATCTGAACGTATTCTGTAACACTCAAAGAGACCAATACACAATGACATGTAAATGTTTGTCTCACTCTCCATTATTATACTAGTCTGTACCACTATAAGCAGGCCTGAACTTGAACTTGATCCTCTGGACATGAATCGTGGTGTCATCTAGACTGTGGTGTCCTACTGGCCAAACAGTTAGGGTGTTTGGTCCAGAGCGCAGGGGTTCTGGGTTTGAATCCCCTGACATGCCATTCATATTGTGCCTTCGGCACAACACTGATTCACATAACTTTCCTCACTTCACTTTCATGTAACATAGGATAGGATGTTAAAAAAAAAAAAAACTTAAATGGAGGCCCAGTGTTTGAAGAGAGCCACACCTTGGGTATAGTTCTCACCAGACATAGTTCACAGTGGTTAAAATATACAGCACAATTCACACATTTAGGTTATCAGTGTTACATAATGTATTGCTGAATGGCAGCTGCGCCAGACCCTTCCTATTCAGCCCCACCAATTACAAGCTCCTTGCAATTCAGCTTATGGTGCCAAGAGGTCTACTTGTCCGTAATTCAAAACTGTATCTGTTCAATAACATCCTGGACCTGGATTTTCTGTACTACTACTACTAGTACCTGTACCCACCCATGCATGTGCATGGATGTACATGTCCGTATCCAACTTGTATCACACAGGCTTACAGGCTTTCATCAAATGAATTGAATCCAGTCTTCATGTGCGCCGAGTGCAGCAGTACAGTCTAAAATTCAAATACCAGACTTTGATGTTGGATAGCTGTTGGTACAAGTTTTGTTTGTTGACACTGTGTATTGTGCATCACCCTGGTCCCATCCCTCCTGCAGGTCAGATCACCATCCCACCCAAGGGAGTAGCTCAAAATAAATCATAGTTCAATTAGAACACTGTTCTAGTTGGTGTCAGCACAATGATAAAATAATTGCGGTCCTCTTAAGTTGCTTAAATCAAACAAATCAAGGAGAGTCTGTAGGACACATTTCTCCGTGAAGTAAATTATGGTGTTTACGGTTTGTTTTAGATGTTTGATACATGGCAAATGTCAGACTAAACTTAAAAATAATCTTGACAGTTCAAAGACTCAGTCCCATACCCAGACAAATATATGTATCTAATTGCTGTTTCCGTTTTATGTTCTTGTTCATCATAACAAAAGGCACTAACCATGAGTACAGTGTACTACTGAGCTAACCCAACATCTGCTTGGATCTTTGAGAGCTGTTTCCTTTAATAAGCCACCAAAGGACAGTAAAACAACACCTGCTTCGAGAAAAGGCTGTAAGTGGGGATCAAGACAAGTAGACTGCATCTCTCTATGAATGTTCCACAATTTTCTGAATATAGGAGTGTTCTTTGAAAGTTACAGAGTAAGCAAAACAATGTGCATTATCAGTTTGTCACATAGGTACCATTTGCCAAAGTAGTGTGTCATAGTTATCTACCGAACCGATCGTGAGATACATGTCAAGCTGCAAGGAGCACAAACTCAGACAATTTCAAAACCCCTTGTCACGTCAGCATGTGACCTTCTTTCCAGGAAGTAATTACAGTATACTGTAACAAGTCACTCCTGCAAGGTCTCAGAGAATATGTGTTCTTATTACCACGTGACCATGAAAAATGGAGGTATAGTTTTTTTTTGTGTCTATCCGTGTGTCCGGATATTTGTTGTCACCATAGCTCGAGAACCTCCAGATGGATTGTGATGATATTTGATATATAGGCAGGGGATGGGAAGACGAAGGTCAAGGTGGGCCCCCTGGTGTGCAACCTCGGTACTGCAGTAGAACTTTGATTTTTCGTATCTTTTGACCTGGACATGCTATGATCTTGATTTTTTGGTGGCAGATAGCTTGTGATGTAGGGAAGAAGTGATGTATGTTTTGGTCCGCTAGCAGCTTTGCTCTGGAAGTGCAGGAGCATTCTGGTCAAAATCTTCCAAGAAGCATAACGGAACATAGGAATGACAGATTTCCATGATATATAGAATGCAGGCATCCTTGGCAGAGATGTATATATTGAAGTGCAAATTATGCAAATTTGAACTTAATCTGCATAATTAATGAAGAAAATCTATATTTAGTGTTTTCCATTATAGGACTCAAATACATGTAACATGTGCAGTTTGTGGCAGGTGGAAGATTAGCAGATACAAATTATACAAATAGCTCCATAATTTGCATAATTAATGTGAAATTGTCATAACTATTCTAAGTACAGTTAAATGATTGGATTGTCAACATTGTTACCTGTGTAACATGTGTAAGTTAGTTAAAGGTGTACATGACCAAGCATAAATTATGCAGATGTGCAAGTCATTTGCATTATAAGAATATTTCATGGAGGTATGAGGTCAGAGGGCCAAAGAAAAACAGTTTCCAGCTTTCACTTTTACAGTTATCTGTCCTTAAAACTTGCAAGCAATTCTGTGCAGTGTGTACAAGTCATGGCCTGGTATCTAACCATGTTATATAACTCCCTAGTCTCTTCTTTTGTATCCTTGCAGATAGGACAAAGGAGACTTGGAGCTATAAAAGGGCTGGATACCAGGCTATTTACTAGTAGTTGTGAAATGCTTGTGGTTAAAGATCAATCAGTGTCATCAGCAACGGAAGGTTCAAGTTAAAGGCAATGTATCTGACTGTAGGTTATTCTGCCAGACATTAATCTCTATGTCTTTGCATTTGTCAGTTTGTTTTCTGAAGTGCAACTCACATGTGCTACGCAATAACTGCATCCATCTTTCTTTTGTTTTGTAAATGGTGTTGCTCAATACAAGGCCAGTGCTGGCCACATTTAAACTAAGGACTGAACTAATTGAAGATGTTAAGGAGATAGCTGTGTACTTGGTGTGGAAATCTAATGTGGGTTGTATTTGTGTGGGAAGCACTCCCCAGAAAGAGAGTTCCACATTTAGTCCAAGGATAGACGCTTTTGCTAAAAGGGGGTATTATTGTACACTTTCCACACAAGAGGTATAACATTTTACTGCACGTGCTTACTTGGCAGTTGCATTCTTTCTTTCTTACTGTGGATGTGTATAATACCATGATATACTGAAGTTGATAGTCCCTACTAGTAAGACATCTATATTTTTACTATAATGCCCCTAGATAAGAGTAACACTTACAGCACAACAGATCTGTGGGTCCTTAAAACTAAAGAGGGAGGTAGCCTGCTGAGGTAGCCACCCTGCTATAGCCTGCCCACCATTTCCAGACACCCTATTACAAGAATCCCTTTCTCAGTTTTTTTAATATCATCTGTAGGAGTTTCACCCACTGAGCCTGGCTGGGCATTCCTTTCTATGATTATATGTGCATGCGGTAAGAAAGAATATTTGGAGCTTAATAATGATAATGATAATAATATTTGTATAGGTGTCAGAACAGTCATACAGGTCTGGACCTAAACAAAAAGTAAACTTTGCTAGAGGTTGAAATAGATGTTAGTATTCATCATGATGGACACAACTTTTTAAGACTACAGATAAGTAAATTCCAAAGCAATGATGACTATTGTTATATTCTTGCAGTTGATAATCAAAAAGTAAACTTTGCTAGAGGTTGAAATAGATGTTAGTATTCATATAAAGATTCCAATTTATCATTTTAAAAGTCATTAAGCTACATCATTATTTTATAGCTTAAAAGATGATTGATCAAACTTGTTGATGTACATGATCTGGTCTGGACCTTACCTAAACCTGTGTACCAGTACACATGTGGTACCCTGACAGTGTTAGTCGGGCTTCGAAACCTGGTGTACTTGAAGTTGAATATTGATATTGTTTGCTTTTTGTTTGAAACTTTAAATTTATTTATTCATGAAAAGCTCAAATCCGCCTGCAGTAATACTATGGCTGTTTTTAACATCTCTGGCAATCAGGTGGAATCTGAAAGTCACTTTTGAATAAGCATAACTTGAATTTGTAAGCTCTACTATTAGTACACCAGTAGGTATTGACAGTCACTCTGAGCTGCCAGCTGTACTGCATGGCCACCACCTGTGTCCCTCTAATGGGAATATCCAAAATCTGTGAGGGATTGTAATCCAAAGCAGTGACCCTGTAGTGTACCATTGATCAATATTGACTGAAGAAAGCGATGCATATGTCAAATGCAGATGTACCAGCACCTTATAAGGTACAGGGTCTGATTTAGTATTGTCTCAATGGCTGAAATTGTCTATGATGGCTTCCAGAACACAACTAGCAAGAACATTAATGTACAGTCAAACCTGTATTAGCGGCCACCACATGGCCATAGTGGCCACTTTTTGTCGGTCCCTTGGATTCGTAATGATTAAGAAATAGGCTTAGCGGCCACCTGTCCAACGCGACCACGGCCACACGTCCGGTCCCGTCGATACAGAAACACTGCCTATTGCAACCATACAGCGACCATATGTCACCCTGCACCGAGTTTGAAATCGTAGTTTGCAAGGATTTGGAATTCCCAACAGGGTCATTTTGGCGACAGTAGAAGGTATGCATGCCTTGAGCATTAAAATGCAAGTCTTTGTCGGTGAATTTACTGATCGAGACAATGTTACTTGGTGAGAAAGATTAGTGGGAACTGAAATCATGTGTAACTTGCTCGTGGTCAACATTTTCTCTTTAGTGGCCACCTGTCTACAGTGGCCGTATTTCTCCAGTCCCTTGATTGGCCGCTATAGACAGGTTTGACTTTAGTTGTTATGAGGGTACCATAGCAGATCGTTGGACTGCGGTACTCCAAGGTGAGACTTGACACTGCAAGTAATATTTGCACATGGCATGTGGGTTTGGAGACTAGTACCACGAAACAACAGTTGTATGGCTTGTTGGACTGGATACATGGTAAGTTATTGTACAGGTAATATTTTCATGTTTCTGTGATATACCATGTAAAGTATCATACTGATAATTTTTTGCATGGTTCTTTGGTCTGGAGACCAGGTCAGGTGCTGTACAACTTAAGACATATATGACTTTTCGGTCTGTATACCAGGTACCGTACAGGTAAGATATTTTGGATTGTAGGTCTGGGCACCAGGTTAGTACTGTATAGGTAACAATAGTGCCATATGCATGGCTTTTTGGTCTGTATAACAGGTATGTACCATACAGTTAACATATTATGGATTGTTGGTAAAGGTGTCCTCTCAATGCACTTGCATCAAGCTTGCGTCTCTGCGGGATTCAAAAGATACTCAACGAATTTCAGAGATAAAGAATGAATTTTCTTACGTTTTGTGTATTTTGTCTTCTAAGTCATACTTTTACGTATTACGCAATATCTAAATTATAAAAAATAGGAGAAAATAACAAAACAGTGACGCAGTGAACAAACCCCGCAGTGACACAAGTACAGTGAGAGGGCACCTTTAGTACCCTTTATCTTCAGGTAACATACGCATGGCTTGTTGGTCTGTATACCTGGTAAGTACTGTGCATGTAACATACGCATGGCTTGTTGGTCTGTATACCTGGTAAGTACTGTGCAGGTAACATACGCATGGCTTGTTGGTCTGTATACCTGGTAAGTACTGTGCAGGTAACATACGCATGGCTTGTTGGTCTGTATACCTGGTAAGTACTGTGCAGGTAACATACGCATGGCTTGTTGGTCTGTATACCTGGTAAGTACTGTGCAGGTAACATACGCATGGCTTGTTGGTCTGTATACCTGGTAAGTACTGTGCATGTAACATATGCATGGCTTGTTGGTCTGTATACCTGGTAAGTACCATAGAGGTAACATATGCATGGATTGTTGGTCTGTATATAGCCAGTAAGGTACATGTACCATACAGGTAAAATTTACATAGTTCTTTGATCTAGCTGGACACCAGGTAATATACTGAACAGGTACTAGTAATATTTGTAAGATATTTGGTCTAGAGAATGGTAAAGCATTTTACAGGTTTATCATACAATTTTCAAATCCGAGAACAAGATAAATGCTTATCTCTATAGGGCCCTATAGGTGACTGGATACCATGTGTTTGATCAGAAGTACATCACTGAAAACTTTTCTCTTTCTTTTCAGGGCATTGATGTAAGATGGCAGAAGGAGAGAAGCTCAGATTACACAGCAGGAGTCAGAGATCTTCATACATCACTGTTATCTGTGTATACAGTGGTCAAAGCACCTGTTAGTTGTTAACAACTTTGTTGGTCCGACTGAAGACTACATGTTACATACTTTTAGACAAATATGAAATTGTCAGGTAGATTGGCTAGAACTGTTCTGATGAATTGTAGAATAAGACTTCGTTTGCTGTAGTCATTTAAGTCTCTAAAATTGTATAAAGCATACACGGTGGTAATGATTCGATTCTATATTGAATTTAGCACAATATTTGTATTCTGCTGGTACTAAGTTTACTGTAAGTAATATGCTTCTCCAATAGGAGTGCTGTATATTACCACTATACATTCATGATAATTTGACCTGCCAACCCTAGTCTATTGTTTCAAATGTTTTTTGTGTGCAGTACATGAAGGTCATATGCATAGGTTCATTTTTCGATGCCTGAATGTAAATATGTGAATACGTACAATACGTACACTTGCAAGTATATATATATATATATATATATATATATATATATATATATATATATATATGTAAATACTTACCGTTTGTGATGCCTATTGCTGCAGTACAATGTGAACCAGTCAAAATTGCCCACCAAAACGTTGGAGTGGAATAAAGAAACTTTAAGGGTTGTAAAAAAAAGAGTCTTCATTCACAGAAATTAGCATTTTGATAATATAGATGGTGCACGATAATTGGAGACCATATCTGTTAATTCCAAGACAGCAGATTGGTCAATTGTCATTATTGAGTGCACCTGAATAATGTTTGTTAGTTTTGTTTATGTGTATTCATGTGTGTGGTGTGGAGTGGAGTGGGTGGCTACCAGATCACCGGACCTAATTTGGACCTGTGTAATATCCAAAAATCTGAGTCCAAAATACCCAAGGTCAAAAACCTGAATCGAAAAAAAACTGAACAATGTACAAATACACCCACTAGACATATCTACTCAGAAATCTAGTAGGTAATTTGGCAAAAAAGGGTTTAACAATTTTGTAAGCAAATCTGATTGTCTCAATTAAACTAAATCAGTCTACGTCTACTAACCCTAGAAATTAGGGTTAAGGTTAGAGTTAGCACTTAAACACTCATATCTCCACAACAAAGCAAGCAATTTCAAAACGGATTTCAGATTACAAGTACCCTTTAAAAGACCTTTCTAATCATACCAAGTGTGACCACCTTGAATGCAATATATACCCTATATATACCCTAACCCTAGCTATAATTGCCTTGAATACCCTATAGTCCGATCCCTATCCCTAGAAGTTAGGGTTAGCGCTTAAACACTCATATCTCCACAACAAAGCACGCAGTTTCAAAACGGATTTCAGATTACAAGTACCCACCGAAAGACCTTTCTAATCATACCAAGTTTGACCGCCTTGAATGCACTATATACCCTAACCCTAGCTATAACCGCATTGAATACACAATAGTCCTAAGTAACTCCTAACCCTAGCCCTATCCCTAGCAATTAGGGTTAGGGTTAGCGCTTAAACACTCATATCTCCACAACAAAGCACGCAATATCAACACGGATTTCAGATTACAAGTACCCACCGAAAGACCTTTCTAATCATACCAAGTTTGACCGCCTTGAATGCACTATATACCCTAACCCTAGCTATAACCGCATTGAATACACAATAGTCCTAACCCTATCCCTATCCCTAACAATTAGGGTTAGGGTTAGCGCTTAAACACTCATATCTCCACAACAAAGCAAGCAATATCAACACGGATTTCAGATTACAAGTACCCACCGAAAGACCTTTCTAATCATACCAAGTTTGAAAACCTTGAATGCAATATATACCCTAACCCTAGCTATAACCGCCTTGAATACACAATAGTCCTAACCCGATCACTATCCCTAGCAATTAGGGTTAGGGTTAGCGCTTAAACACTCATATCTCCACAACAAAGCACGCAATATCAACACGGATTTCAGATTACAAGTAAACGTTAAAAGACCTTTCTAATCATACCAAGTTTGACCGCCTTGAATGCACTATATACCCTAACCCTAGCTATAACCGCCTTGAATACACAGTAGTCCTAACCCGATCCCTATCCCTAGCAATTAGGGTTAGGGTTAGAGCTTAAACACTCATATCTCCACAACAAAGCACGCAATTTCAAAACGGATTTCAGATTACAAGTACCCACCGAAAGACCTTTCTAATCATACCAAGTGTGACCGCCTTGAATGCACTATATACCCTAACCCTAGCTATAACCGCCTTGAATACACAATAGTCCTAAGTAACTCCTAACCCGATCCCTATCCCTAGCAATTAGGGTTAGGGTTAGCGCTTAAACACTCATATCTCCACAACAAAGCGCGCAATTTCAAAATGGATTTCAGATTACAAATAAACGTTAAAAGACCTTTCTAATCATACCAAGTTTGACCACCTTGGATGCAATATATACCCTAACCCTAGCTATAACCGCCTTGAATACCCTATAGTCCTAACCCGATCCCTATCCTTAGCAAATTGAGGGTTAGGGTTAGCGCTTAAACACTCATATCTCCACAACAAAGCACGCAATTTCAAAACGGATTTCAGATTACAAGTACCCACCGAAAGACCTTTCTAATCATACCAAGTGTGACCGCCTTGAACGCACTATATACCCTAACCCTAGCTATAACCCTAACCCTAACCCTAACCCTAGCCCTAGCTAACCCTAGAAATTAGGGTTTGGGTTAGCGCTTAAACACTCATATCTCCACAACAAAGCACGCAATTTCAAAACGGATTTCAGATTACAAGTACCCATCAAAAGACCTTTCTAATCATACCAAGTGTGACCGCCTTGAACGCACTATATACCCTAACCCTAGCTATAACCCTAACCCTAACCCTAACCCTAACCCTAACCCTAACCCTAACCCTAACCCTAGAAATTAGGGTTAGGGTTAGCGCTTAAACACTCATATCTCCACAACAAAGCACGCAATTTCAAAACGGATTTCAGATTACAGGTACCTATCAAAAGACCTTTCTAATCATACAAAATTTGACCACCTTGAATGCAATATATACCCTAACCCTAGCCTAAGTCGGAAGGCACCCTAGAGCTCCGACCGCAATGTAATTTCTAGGTCGATTTGAACCCCACATGACGGGAGAGCGTTTTCCTTTATAAAACGAAAATGAAGTAATATTTGTCGCAGAAATTTTCACCACGGTAGGCTAATATGGTGATCTATATGATCATATAGCAGTTATGATCTTCCGTTCATCTTCTTGAAGATATAAGCAATTCATCTTTGCCCAAACGATATCTGTGCAACAGGTGGCGCTTATTGGTGTCTTTTTCGAGTTTAAGATTCTTCTATTCATCAAGGATGATTTACACAATTAGCAAGCATAGGTATGTTGATATTCCAATTGTGAAATTACCTTCAGAATGCGTTTTGATGAATATATTCATAAACAACAAAAAGAAGTATATACAATAGCGAGTTAATTGTGACTAGCGACATTTAGCGGTACTGCAAAATTTGCCCTAGCGTGGTGTATTATTGACATATTTTGGCGAGTTTTGACACCTATTCTATTATGATGATCAGTAAAATGAGTAACAATT